>NC_079894.1:23961690-23972644 GCF_024868665.1 Triplophysa rosa | reverse complement strand
TCTGTGTGGTGCCCTGGAGGCCTATATACAATAGCCAGAATAAATTTAAAAAAATGTTTTATCCTTAGTATTAGGTGTTGAAACATAAAGTACCATGACTTCAAAAGAATTGTATTTAGAGTTAGACTTCTGGGAAATGCTAATAGAGTTATTGTAAACGTCTTGGTTACGGATGTAACCTCAGTTCCCTGATGGAGGGAACGAGACGTTGTGTCGAGCCGACAGATGGGGTTCGTCCCTGAGAACCAATCGCTTCTGACTTCTTAGAAAAGGCCAATGAAAATTGGCGAATGAAATTTGCATGCCGGACTCCGCCCCCGGATATCCGGGTATAAAAGGGAGACGGCGTGCCTCATTCATTCACCTTTGTCTGAGGAGCCTGAGACCTCTCACGACTGCTGCAGTGGGCAGCACGTGTTGTGGCAAGAAGGACACAACGTCTCGTTCCCTCCATCAGGGAACTGAGGTTACATCCGTAACCAAGACGTTCCCTTTCTGTCGGTCTCTCAACGTTGTGTCGAGCCGACAGATGGGGTTCCTATGGAAAACGCCACAACACTGTGCCCTGTCACAATCTCTAGCGAAGCGACGGTGACTGGCCTGGGCGTGTCAGCCGTGAGCGCTACCCGAAATTGTAACCTACCAGTGGGTAGGTAGGGGTCCCAGAGCTTTACTTGAAAGGTGGGAAGGCCCCTGCCTTCGGCCTCACAGGCGGCGGCCTTGTTTCTCTAACAGCGAGAAGCCGCCTGGACCTAAGGACTGGGTAACGCTACTTCCTCAAGCGGGGGATGCGCTACAGAGACGACTTCCTACCGGAGGGAGGAGTTTAGTGGAGATACCAACAATGGCTCACCGAGTGGGGAGAAGCTCATGGAAGAATGTGCGGACTGAAGGAGTTAACGCGGGCGAGGTGGAGCGTCCACCTAGGTGAAGGGTCATCGGGTTAGCGCAAGGTGGGAACCTCATGAGGATACATCAGACGGAACTGCCCTGCTGGGGGGTTACAACGTCTGGTGATGTGGTAAAAGTCGATCTTGAAGTTCAAAAAATCTCTCAGACAAAGAAGGTTCAGGTGTCAAGGAGTTAACTTTATTTGATCAGGCCAAACAAAGTGAGATGTCCCAAGTCATCTGAAAACCAAGTGTTTTCCAGCCTCAGTTATAGTGAAACTTAGGAAAGGAGGTGCTTTCCTAAACCAATCAGGTAAATTCCCTTTACTTTTATTTTTTATTATCCAATCATTCTCGTCTGCCACTATTATTTTCTAGGCAACAAGGTTTGTATCTAATAGTGGAATGTCGGCCTTCACTTGGTTTTTAAAAATAAGTTTTCCAGTTGGTACCAGTTTTCAGGCCACAAAGTGAACAACATGTTCGACCTTCTGAACTTTATCTAGGTCAGGCCTTAAACAGATCTCAAAGACATCACTGAATTTTATATTGCTGAAATCTGTTCTATACTTGGTTATAATGATTAAAATATACTTATATGTTCAAACAACACTCAATCAATGTTTAAGTATACTGATTATGTTATTAAATCATTAAATCATCTTCATATATTCACTTGTATAATAGTTATTGGTCTGATTATTAACACATCTATGGTAATATCATTCCTATGAATACTTCTTATAAGTGGGATGTACAACAGAGCCCAAAAGTGCATATATGCACAAAATGATCAGAATTATGCACAATATATTCCCCCCTTTGGGGCTCCATAAGAGTCCCACACATGATTAAGTCTACTAATTTAAGAGGAATATCTACTACAAAGAAAATATATCTGCATGAGCAAAATGAATCCATATCAATGATTATACTTATTGTAGGTATATATGCAAGCTATAAAAGATAAAAATCCAACTGACCCATCTTGGTCATCTCGTAACACGGATAACACCTGCTTTTAACCAATTACTTTAGTAACTTTTCTTACTCAACTGCAAAGAGTTGATCAATTGCAAAGAGCTGATCATCACTGACTGAATAGACCATCATCTGATGATGAGGACCAGATGGAATAACTCTCTTACATGCATGCATTATGCAAGGCCAAAAACACAGCAATATCACAATTGGTGATATAATACACGCAGCAAACATCAATATGTTATGCAGATTAGGGAATATGCTGTTAAACCAGTTCCAACCGTGGCTGGCGGATTATCGCTCACAGTAATCCTCATATCACCCTCGCTGCTTGCCATAGCGGACGGCAGGGCCGTAGTCCTGCCGCCACGGAACGGGGAGCAAACGAGGTGGTGGCTGAGTCCCGTGGGAACACAGCCACCTGTGACGCAACGTCTGAATCGTCACCACCCGCAGTGCGGGCAGGACGTATCCACAACGTCTGCCCCAGCGTACTGGAAGCAGGCATTGTGTCCGTCCCCCTCCTCGATGAGTGTGTTGCACCCATGAGAACAGCGGGACAAGCCACGCTGGAGAAATTTGCTCTTTTAGAAAAGGAAATTTGCTCGAACACCTCCGGAACTGCCGAGACGCCCAGGGGAGAGTCACTGCAGGAAGGGACCGTCCGCTGTCCACGTCGTAGATTCCAGCAGAAAGAATGATCACCAAGATCGTAGAGAAGCTCATCAGATGCGTAGGCTCTGAAGAACAAAAGGTGAATGAATGAGCACGCCGGCTTCCCTCTTATACCCGGACATCCGGGGAGGAGCCCGGCATGCAAATTTCATTCGCCAATTTTCATTGGCCTTTTCTAAATACTCAGAAGATGATAGGTTCTCAAGACAAACCCCATTCTGTCGGTTCGACACAACGTCGAGAGACCGACAGAAAGGGAACCCTTGTTCTATGTAGTTACAGGTTAAGTATTAAATCTGCGGGACGTAAAATGAAGTGAGACTTTTTTACCACCTCGTTCTAGTTACAGGGTAAGTATAACATCTACGGGCCGTAAAATGAAGTCCGATTTTTTTACTCCCCTTTTTCTATGTAGGCTAGTTACAGGGTAAAATGAACACTGCACCTAATACCGATTACAATAATTCAGATTGATATTAAAATAACTGCTTTGCATTTGATTTTTTCACATTTCATTCTCACATCAAAGGGTCACTTTAGGTCTCTTGCTTTGTTTATTGAAATTGATCTGTTCTTTAGCCGTGCTCAAAACATTTAAAACCATTAAAATATGATAAACAAAGTAATTATCTTATCATAATTTTCCCAGGGATGTTGTTTGACTGTAAAAGGAGAGTCAGATGCATCAGATTCAAATGAGTTAAATTTCTTCCAGAAGATCATTATGTCGTTGATTTTCAACACACATAATGAAAACCTTTACTTATTAAAGACTTGATCATTACTTTGATATGATATATTTACATAACCTTTGAATCTGCAAACAGTTAATAATAAAAGCAATCATAAAAGTTGCTCAATACACAAATGACACAACACTGTTACGCTGTAAAAATGAATCATGGGTCTTGTAAATTCCATTAAAAAAATTAATGTGATGATTAAAAATAGTGTGTTTATTTCATTAATGAAACTGTGGTTTAGTGTTTGATAAAAAATATTGAGGACATTTCACTAATAAAACCAAGTTATACTTTTCTCTTTTTAATTTAAGGAAATGTCCTCAATTTTGTAGCTTGTTTTGAGGAACAAAATAAAGCTGAAAGAAGCTTCATATTTATTATAAGAGAACTGGTTCAATTACTTATTTATTTGGACACCATTTGAAATTGAACTGCATTGCAGGTTGAGGAGCCCAGTGTGTCAAGTGTTTTGAAGTACCATCCTAACATCAAAACTACTGATAAAATATAATTTAAATAGTTTATTCTTTTCAATTATTGTGTTTAGTCCTGGTTTATAATTGTATTTCTGTGATGTCCCACACTTAATTCAAAGTCATGTTTTTTAATCTGGATGCACCGTGGAAATTCAAGATGTTCAGTTGTTTGTTTATTTATATTTATTAAGAATGTGACCCAGTTGTTTGTTTATTTACGTATATACAGAAGACGCGGACCCCTAGCGCGCAGCAAACGAGTGTGTGAAAGCAAAATGGCGCATGACGGAACCATTCTCTCTCACTAAAGGCGGGCCTACATTGTGCGAGTTCAGCGAAGTTCTTGTTAAACAATTGACAAGTGAACAATTTCATGGAAAACCAAAACATGAAACCTTAAAAATATTTTTCATTATGATTGTGATTACTTCAAACTGAAGCAGTCTGAGTTGTTTTAAATGAGACAACACAACAATTAGGATACTAGTCGAAAGGCACAATAAACTATATCTATTTTAATTTGGTATTGCTTGGGTTTGTGTTTACAATAAAGTGCAGGTATAAAGATTCATGTTTTGATGTCTGTGGTTCAAATACCTTAATGAACTGAAATTATAGCTATTAAAAGGCTTTAATTAAATATGCTTATAATTGTACAAAACCGTTAAAATTGTGACATCTTTATGTTTAAGAGGTGTGTCTACATCTTCAAGCTATGTTGTACAATTTCTAATATGTAACTTTTTTGTGTTTACAGATCATTGTGAGGCTCCTTGTTGCAGCATCTCTGTAAGCGTTTATGCAGGCTTCTTAAGGCCATATTTTCAGTCTAAATATCCTGCATTTAGGACTTTGACAATGTAGCATGAAATCATGGTGTGGAATTGCAAAGTTTGCCAGTTGACATCATCTTCAAAGGGAGCTCTTTTGAGGCACTACAGACTAAAACATGGACCATTTACACATAGCCATACTATACCTTGCCCACATTACAACTGTCCATGCTCTTTCAAAACACACGGTGCCCTTCGCACACATTTGACTAGATATCATTTAATTGAGGACACTTTGGAGCCAGAGGCAGTGTTTTCCTTTATCTGTAACATTTATAATACACAACATTCTTCTGAAAAAGACTATTTTCAACATTTGTGTAAACACCTCAGGGGTCACGAAACTGTAGAATGTGTATTTTCTGGGTGTGATTTTAAGACAAACGTTTACGGGACTTTTGTGACGCACAAAAGCAGAAAACACAATCCTCATTCTCCTAATGATTTCAAGACTGATGTGATGAGCAAGACCAGGCAGCATTCAGTTGCTCTTGATCCACACTGCGAGGATTCAGAATGTATCACTGGAGAAAGTGATGATCAGGTTCCAGATGACGAGATTCCAAATGTGTCACAAACAGTTCTGAATAAATTAGCCCTGCTCCTGTTGAAGCTGGAGAGTGTTTATAATGTTTCTGCTAGATGCATTGATGACTTTGTAAGGGAACTCCAGTTTATATCTTCTCTGACAGCTGAACAAGATGTGCAAAACATTGTTGATTCAAATTTAAGGAAGAATGACTGTATTCTCAGTGAAGACCGTATTTGTGAGTTTGTTGGTGAACTTTGTAAGGTCAATCCCACAGAAACAGCACTAGATGTAAAGGATCCACTTGGCACTTCTTTCAAGAGAAGACAATATTTTAAGGACAATCTTAAGGTTGTAGAACCTGTAGAATATATATTTGGATACTGCTGAAAGTAGATACTATCAGTATGTACCTATTCTCCAGACATTGCAACATGTGTTAAATGGCATGCACATGAGCTTGGAAAGGTCTCCAAAGTGTTCAAGTGTCTCATCAACATTAGAGTCTTTTGCTCATGGCAAACATTTCACTGAAAACATTTTTTTTTTTGCCGAGGATGAAACTAAAATCCTTCTGATATTATATGTTGATGATTTCGAGGTGTGCAATCCACTTGGAACTTCGAAGAAAAAGAACAAAATCACAGCGGTATATTGGGTTTTGGCAAATATGCCACCAGAATTGCGATCTGCTCTTGCATCAATACAGTTGGCTGTTCTCAGCAAAGCTGATGATGTGAAAAGATTTGGATATGATGTCATTTTAGAACCTCTTTTGAATGATCTTTGTATATTGGAGCAAGACGGGGTTTTCATTGATAGATACGGAAAATGTATCAAAGGGACTGTGCTCAATGTTGTTGCTGATAACCTTGGTGCACATGCAATTGGTGGTTTAGTTGAACATTTTAATGGAGATTATATCTGTCAATTTTGCCTTGGCCACTGTGAACGATAGCTCGGGCAGCTGGAGGCATAAGAATGTCCAAGACAAAGTAAGTCCCGTTTCAAAGTAGGGTTTAATCCAAGCAGTGCAAGAATCCCAGATGAAAACAGAACAAACACGTGAAAAAAAAAAACTTCAAAGTAAAATAAAATAAACATATTTGCAAACCCATACCTGGAGTAAGCATTTATGAGCTGTAAATTAACATGGAGGCAATCGCCCTAACCATGCGATCAAACTGTGAGTCGACACTGACTAGCATACCACTGACTAGCATACCACTGTCTAGCACACCACTGCACTCGAGACCATGCTGCATCTAGCAGCCATTTTCAACCCAAGGCCACGCCCCCTGGAATGTACCATTTAGCAGGTAAGAAAACAAATTACATGTGCACTAAATGATTGAATGAATGAATAATGAATAATGGTGGATAATGCCATACATAAACTCAAAACCTGCAAACGCTAATGCTATAACTACTTGCCAAACATGAACACAATATACACTTTCATTACACTCCACACAATTCACATTTAAACATACAATATTCAACATCTCCTTAAAATATTACACAGGTCAGTACCGGCAAACAGACTGTGTTAATGTATATGTATGTAAATGTATGTGAGAATGAATCAGTGTGCATAGTTCATGTATAGTCACGGGGCCTCTCCGTGACAGCCACCATGCTGAATTCCAGAAAAAGGAAGTGAGATCAGGTGCTTTTCCTCCAAGAACTAGAGAGGATTATGCAAGCCATGTTCAGACTGTGAAGGATAATCCTACACTGACCCATTGCTATGGAGTCAAAAAGGTTTGTCCGTTGACTGAGAAACTGAAACATTTTCACTTTACTACTGGCTATCCCCCAGACATAGCCCATGACTTATTTGAAGGTGTCATTCCTGTGGAGCTAGCACTGTGCCTCTCTGTTCTTATAAAGAAGAAATATTTCACTTTAAGTGAACTCAATAAGGCAATTGCTTGCTTTCCTTACAAATGGACAGACAAAACAAACAGTCCTCAGGCAATACCTGAGCATTTTGCTAGGCGTTGAAGTGTAGGGGGTAATATGCACGAGAACTGGGCCCTTATCCGACTCCTGCCATTCTTTATTGGGTCCAAGATACCTTTAGGTGAACATGGCAAATTCTTATGACTTTGAAAGATATTGTTGAACTGGTCGTGTCACCTGTTCACACTGCAGAAACTATTGGTTATCTGGACTCTAAAATATCAGAACATCGGCATCATTTTCTTGAACTATTCCCACATGAAAGACTGCTCTCAAAACACCACTTCTTGGAGCATTATCCACATCTGATTGAATCATTTGGTCCGGTAGTTGGACTTTGGACCATACGCTTTGAATGTAAGCACAGCTTTTTCAAGCGTGTAGTGAGACATACATCAAATTTAAAAAATGTGTTGCTGTCCCTTGCTACAAGGCATCAACTAATGATGGCTTACCACTTACATGCCAGTCCTGATACGACCTCATTGTATGTGAGTAAAGTTTCCAATATGCAGTTGGAGCTTCTGCATTTAGAGGTACAGCAGGCCATAAGAAAAATTTCACATCAAGCAAGTGTCCCTTTAACCACTTCAGTAACTTACTGTGGAACAGTATACAAAGTGGGGATGATTCTGCCTTATGGTTGCACTGGAGGTTTACCTGATTTTGCTGAAATTATACAAATTGTTATTTTGAACAAAAGTATTAGTTTCATTGTCAAGACTTTCAGTGTTTGGTATGATGAGCATCTGAGATCTTACTATCTTCAGTCAAGTGGAGATGTGTGCCTTGTTGAGTTTAAGGAACTTTGTGATTGGTATCCTCTGGCAGCTTATTGTTTGGTTAAAAAACGCATAGTCACACTGAAGCATCATATCTGCTGTTCTTATTAAATTACAGCATGACTGCTGTGAAGATATGGTTTTTCTTATCATTTTCTGACCTTTCTGGTCATTACAAACCTTAAATGCATCTCAAAAAGAACCTGCTGCTAAGCAAAAAGTGTACAACTGTACAAGAGGCAGTAAAAATTATATACAAGAGACAGTCAGGCATTTAACATTCCGCGTAAGATGCCTGAATGCAAGTATTGACAATGAAGGTTAATGACGACTTTGAATATTCAGGTGATCAACAGATATCCCTATAAAGGTTTTTCATTTGTGGTTTATGACTAGCTTAATCATGCTTTGTTCATTGCTGTTACTTCAGAGTGAACAACTTAGGTCAGTATCAGGCTTTTATGGTATATCACTTTTCTTATGGTCTTTACACTTTCAGATGACAGCATGGACCCTGCGGCACTTAGAGTACTTATTGCACTGGAAATCAGGAAGTTAATTCTTCCCTCAGGAATCCCAAATACTATAATATCACAGAAGATTTCTCTCTTCAGTATAAAGATTCTGACTTTAACGACTTCTTTACCCTTACATCCACTGACCAAATTCAGCACAAGGATACTATCAAAGTTGTATTCCCTGCTCCTATCGTTCTAACACTGTTTGCTGAAAATGAAGAAAACATCACTGCCAGTACATCTTTCTCAGCAGATGAAATATCCTCTATTTCCTCTACTGCATGTACAGTTGATGAAGCTGTCCCACATGAATCCACATCCTATGGGGAAACAGTCATCCTTTCCCAACAAACTACCCCAGAGAGGATGCCATGGCCTCAAGAGTTCCCTATTCCAAGTTTTTCTCCGGAAGTAGAGATTCTGGTCAAAAAGGCTATGGAGGATTACAACAGACATGGTAGCCTTCTAAATGTCCAAATTGTGACGAAGGATGTAATGGACCATTTAGTTAAGGCTATGTACACATCATATCCTTCTGGAAAGCAGATTGAAGGTGTGGCTGAAGCACTTATCCGAAAATACCCATGTTTGAAGGAACCAGGCTCTTTCACGGGCTTTCATGGCTGGCAAATGAGCCTGAAGTACAAGATTGCTTATTACAGAAGACATATCAGCAAATTTGGTTTTCCTGAAGTTTTATGTAACACATTTAAGAAGAAGAACCCTGAGGACAGGAAGTCAGCGAAAAAGTGTCAAAAAACCTCTACCGCAATACCCACCAGGTGAAAACCAGGACAGTTTGGAGCAAGAGAGAGTTCTACTGCTGACTGAAGTGAAAAAAAACAGTATAATTGTGGTGAAAGACAAAATGTCAAGAACCTTTGCTCTCCGAAGACATGAGGTGATTGAACTGTGTCCCAGTGTTGCAGAAATCAAAGATCGCTGGCCTGCTCTGTTTGACGTTTNGGTCAAAAAGGCTATGGAGGATTACAACAGACATGGTAGCCTTCTAAATGTCCAAATTGTGAAGAAGGATGTAATGGACCATTTAGTTAAGGCTATTTACATGTACACATCATATCCTTCTGGAAAGCAGATTGAAGGTGTGGCTGAAGCACTTATCCGAAAATACCCATGTTTGAAGGAACGAGGCTCTTTCACGGGCTTTCATGGCTGGCAAATGAGCCTGAAGTACAAGATGGCTGATTACAGAAGACGACTCAGCAAATTTGGTTTTCCTGAAGTTTTATGTAACACGTTTAAGAAGAAGATCCCTGAGGACAGGAAGTCAGCGAAAAGTGTCAAAAAACCTCGTAAGGCAGAAGTTAATTATCTACCGCAATACCCACCAGGTGAAAACCAGGACAGTTTGGAGCAAGAGAGAGTTCTACTGCTGACTGAAGTGAAAAAAAAGAACAATACCATTGCGGTGAACGACAAAATGTCAAGAACCTTTGCTCTCCGAAGACATGAGGTGATTGAAGTGTCCCAGTGTTGCAGAAATCAAAGATCGCTGGCGTGCTCTGTTTGACGTTCTCCAGGTTAAACTTTACTACGTTCTTGTGGCAAGGGGGGTGTGATTTAGCAAGGTCTGCAGCGGGAGAGAAGGCTGAGAGAAGAGTGGTGAGTAAATGGGGTGCGAAGTGCAAATGATGATCAGCTGTCCTCTATTCCAGTGATTGGTGTGGGGATGCATATAAACAGCTCGGAGACAGGAGCCGGGTGTGTGAGAGCCAGCAGAGTCTACTGCGGAGACAGAGCGAGAGAGAGAAAGCCTGAGAGAGGAGTGCTTCACGAGAGGATCGTCAGTTCCAGTGGAATACGGAGGCTGGAAACAGAGACGCGCAGCGTCAGCATTGAACTGTGATATATTTTTGTTAATAAACGTACTTCTCCTCTGCAGTAGTCAACCTGTCCCCGATCTCTTCCTTCTCACCTACACGAACCTTGCTACAGTTCTGTTTTGTCATTAAACGCCATCACAGACAATAATGTGGTTATCATAGCCAATATTTGCCTGTTTTGTTTTTCAGATTAATGAAGAATTTAGGAGAATCATCACTCTGCACCTAGAATCAACATTTATGAAAATGTTGGACCTTTACACTCCTAAATGTTTGGCCATATTTACTAGCAGAGGGGGAGTGGAATTTGAAGCAGAAAATGGATGCCCTGCTCCTTGTACTTTTATAACATACTGTATCAATATTTAGTTGTTCATTGTTTTTGGTTGATGCTAATTTACAAACTTTTGTCACATCAGAATCCTGAAAGAAACATCGATATGACAAGAGCTATTGTCCTCCGTTGCCTGATCTGTTATCTGGGTGAAAAAGAGGATAACCTCATCCAAGAGTACAACGTTAAGTGTTAAGAACTGTTCTAAATACTTTTGGGGTTTTAAGAAAAAAAACTATGGTACATGCAGTTTTTGTGTACAAATATAGAAATGCAACTTAAACAATAGTTTCTTTTACCAATTAAATTGTCTATAGCTACTGTGAATATATTTAACACAAATGAGATTTCAGTGAAACACTACATGAAAAAAGGTAACAC
>NC_079894.1:23924767-23960784 GCF_024868665.1 Triplophysa rosa | reverse complement strand
GATGATAGAGCTGGATAAAGAAGGACGCGGTCTCTTGACATGTCTTCACCACAAAATTTCAAATGCTATTAGATTATTAATGATAATCTTAAACTATAATTAATTTTATTTTATTATTAAGTTTATTTATTTTATTTAGCCTTGTTGTGCAAGCTCTCTGGAGCTTGTGCAGAGGCAGCAGCTTTTGCCAGAGGGGAACTGGAATCCCCTGGTTGGGCCTGGGTTCTCCTGAGTTTTTTTTTCTCGATTAGAGTTTTGGGTTCCTCGCCACCGTTTGCATACTGTATCTGCCTGGCCGGGGGGGCTGCTTTAGAATTTTAAAGTTTTACTTAATTAATATTGCATACAGGAATTTATAGTCTGTTATATTTGACCTGTGCTTCTCTCTCCTTTATCCTAAATGTGTGCTCTCACTGAGCGTGTGTGTGTGTGTGTGTGTGCGTACTTGTCTGTGTACGTACGTGTGTGTGTGTGTTGTGTGTGTGTGTGTGCGTGCGCATCCGTGTGTGTGTGTGTGTCTCTATGTCTATGTGTGTTAGTACGTGTGCATATTGTGTGTGTGGAGTGTTTTGTATATGGGTATGTCTGTCTTCTGTGTTTTCAACCTTTTCTTGTTTTTGCAGGTACAACTTTAATTATTTTGCTTATAGTCAATATGTCTCATGTACAGCTGCTTTGTAACAATGCAAATTGTAAAAGCGCTATATAAATAAAGTTGAGTTGGGTGAAAAAGAGGATAACCTCATCCAAAGTACAATGTAAGTTTTTAGAACTGTTCTAAATATTTTTGGGGTTTTAAGAAAAAAAACTATGGTACATGCAGTTTTTGTGTACAAATATAGAATTGCAACTTAAACAATAGTTTCTTTTACCAATTAAATTGTCTATAGCTACTGTGAATATACGTATTTAACACAAATTAGATTTCAGTGAAACACATGAAAAAAGGTAACACGTTATTTTGGTGGTCCACTTTCGACATTCTACTGACTATGAGTAACTTTATAGTAACTTTGCAACTACGTGTTAACTTAATGTATTAACTTGAATCCAATCCTCTACAAGTGGAACAAATTCACTACAATGTACACTAGTGGTCAAAAGTTTAGGGACACTTATGTGTTCATATGTTTTCATGTTTTTCCACATTTTAGAATAATTATGAAATAAAACAAAGGGAACTACTATGGGAATTATGTTGTAATTAAAAAAAATAAAAATAAATTAAAAGGTGTTATATTTTATCGTCTATAGTGTAGTCACCTTTCGACTAGAATTTGCAGAAATGTTTTCATGTAATTTTATCAAGCAGCTTCTTGAGGTCTCACCCTGAGATGCTTTTTAAAGAATATTAAAGGAGTTTCCATCTATTCTGAGCTCTTACTGGGTGTTCTTTCTTCATTATTCAATCAAACTTATCCATTAAAAAAAACATTTTTTATTAAATAAAATGTTTGTTTTGTCATGAAAAAACTTATGTTTGTAAAATTATATTTTCAACAAAATCACCTGAACGATGAGAAAACAATCATTGGTAACCAAACAACATCAAATCCTAAAAAATGTCCAAGACATTTAAAGTGAAAATTCATTTTACAATGACAATTCTGTCATGAATAATTCATCCTCAAGTCGTTCCACAACCATAAGACACAAATGAAGTTTTCATGAGATCCAAGATCTTCCTGATCCCCTATAAAATTTTGGCTTCAACCTTAAATTTATGAAGCAACGAGAATACTTTTTGTGAGGAGCATTTGTCCCTCTCACCACACGTCTTCCTGTCTAGCATTTCAAATATCTCCCACTGCACTTTGATTCTCTGAATTTACCCCAATTTCAATCTTGGAAAAAATTGTGTCCAGGACTTTGATCGTGTCCAATGTTTGGTCTAGACTGTTGTGTAATGTGAGGCATTCACAGATCGAATCTTACACCTCCCGATCTGCTCGAGAAAAATCTAGGCCACGCCGATTTTATTAAACTTGTTTGATATTTAGGATCTTAAATCAGGATGACGTTGAACAGCTGCCATGCGTAGATAGCGGAGATGTAGGAACATGCTTTTATGATGCGCCATCTAGGTTTCTTCGCAAGGTCCATTGTTTACATCCTTACTGGTAAAATCACATGTTGCGCATCCTCTGGTATGATACTCTTAATATTAAATCAAACACTGATCCCCATTATGTTGGTTTGATGGAATTTCAACTTTTTTCAACATTAACGGCAGGTGCTAAAGTGACATTCATAACAAATTGACCATTTTCAATATTGAATCAATGGTTGCTTGCTATCATCAAATAACTTCAACAAATTCAATACATAAGGATCAAGTAATGAAAACTGTTTTTACTCAAATAAACTGAGGAAAAGAGTTTACAGCTGAGTAGAGTCAACCTTTTTCATGTTTTCAGTCTACAAACATACAGAATCTTACATAAATAAGAAACATGACACATGTAGCTCTCATCTGTCTCTCAAAATGGGCGTGTTTGTTTAAAATCAACAGTGCTATGACAACAGTGCATTAGATATTGGAGGGTGTGTGTGATTTTGCATGTAGAAAATGAGGGGAGGACAGCATCTTTGCGCTTTTGACTAGTAACAAATTTAATACAAAAAATTTAATACACAAAACAAGAGCCCTGACGTTTGAAAACAAAAGCTGAAACCTGAAAATATCAGTAACATCCAAAATAACAATCCATCAAAAAACATGCTTGCTTCTATACTTCATAGTAAAACCATGGCCTTTTGATAGACTTGCCTCAGTCTCTTTCATTTTCACATTTGGAGATGTGCGGCTAAAAAAGTGACAAATGCTTTTTGGATTAAAAAATGATTTTTAAACCAGTCTGTCCGTGTGATATTAAAACACATTATTAAAATGTATTTAATGTTATGCTTCATAAGATCCCGCTCTATTATAATATATTTATTTGCAAAAAATGTTGGTCAATGATAAATGTTTTAAAAATAAATTACACCTAAACCTGTAATAGCTAGAAACATGTTTATTGTTGGCATATATATCCCTACAGTGACCAGTGAGAATGACGTGCAAAAAAACATCTAAATAAATTTTGAATGTAAAAACAACACAGCAGGGGAAAGCATAGTGGCTCTTATATACTAATAATCCCAATTTCCAATATAATAGTCTAACATCTGTGTCCATCTCCGAAGGACAGAAACTTCAAGGCTCTAAGTCTAAAGTTGTTCTGGGTTTTGCAGAGAACAATGAGAGGAATAATCAGAAGTTCTGCTTGATCGATGTTGGACTGGCCCCTGACCTCTACAAGCATGTTTCCATTCTGGGAGCACAGCGAAGATATCACAGAGAGGGTTTGATATCTCACTCAGTCTGCTAATAATTTGAAATTGTATAAAAGATTTTGTGGAAACCAAGGAAACATTTTTGTAATGTTGTCATATGTCTTGTTGGCTGAGATCTCTTTATGAGCTGTTATGAGCTTCACAATTCAGACGGCGTGAAATATTGGACGAGCGAAAGAAAATAATGAATTTAAATTAACAGTATAGTGCATTGCTTTTGTGTAGGGTTTTTATACCAGACACTGCATTTCAAGGACTTTCTTTGTGATAAAAGAAGCATATTAAAAAATATTTTTTTTGCATGATGGGAATGACAATAAATTCCTTATGTTTCTTCGGGTTCAGTTTAAACGTAAGCGTTCATATAATGACGTTTGAAGGCTGTCTCTTTTTCTTTTGTGTGTTTCATTGAAATGAAAGTGAAAGTGTTTTAACACCATCCGTAATTGTGACCGTTGCTTCAGTAGGCTGCCAAGACTAGCCTACATCTTGATGTGTAAGTTGCCGAAAAGATTACTTTTTAAAACTTTTGTAAACTGTCCACATGGACAGTTATTCTTACTGTATATAGTTACTTGTTAACCTGCAAGTTTTGTTTAGGTTGTTTCTTCGTCAGCTTCCGTTAGTAATAATGAGGTTTATTTTCTATTTTATTTAGCTTTATTATTGAGTTTAAACTTATACTAGTCACGTTAGGTGTTTAACACGTAGACTATTAATGTGTAAGGTGCATATACAGTAAGTGTCACTTTTTCTTGAGGCCTATTTTACGCCAGTGTGCATATCGACAATCAATTCTTAATGTGTTTAGGTATTACATTTGTTTTATTAGTTATCAATCGCTTTTAGTTACCTATATTTTGTGAATATTCCACAAAATCTAGACTGACAAACTTGGCAATTTACAAGTTTAGGTTGTTTCTTCAGGTTTATAGAGATTATACTTTTTTATTTAAGTTTACTTTTTACGTTTTTAGGTTAAGTACTGAGTTTAAACTTAAGTTCACATTATATAGTCACATTAGGTGTTTACCCCCGCATGAAGTTAACACAGTTGTTTATGAGATACCTAAAAACTTTGCTGCAAGTGTTGATACCAGTTCTGTCCAGCAGGGGGAGCTGCGTGGCTAAACACGTACTTTCATTTTCGTTTAGCTTATTTATAGACATGGTTTTATTAATTAATAATTTGTATTACCATAGTTTTACTACAAATAAATATCAAACTCTGGTTTCTGGAATGACTCTGAGACCATGGGGATGATATTACCACAAATAGTTAAACTGGTTATTAAACAGCCTAATGTTCGGAAGGGTACAACTACATTTTAAACTATTAAAACGTTTTAAAGTCGTCTTTATAGTATTTATGCTCAAATCCTTTCAAGCACTGGCTGCACCATGTTGATTTTGATTTACTGTTTCATGTGCTTTCAGAAAATAAGGCAGAATCAATGGAGCCTCATTTTGCTGGGGTTTCTAACGTCAGTATCTCAGCACAGAATGGCAGCAACATTTCAGCGCCTGTGTTATCAAACCTAAGGGTCACAGGAAACATAAACATAACGAATTATTTTACAGGTGTGTAATTTGTTTGTAGTAGGAAATGCAAAGCCAAGCTGTGGTATTGACTTACGTATTTATATAGTAGTGCAGAAAATGACTTGACTGTTTAAAACAATCTAAATAATCTATTGTTTTTTATTCTTGGTGTAGAATCTGCAGCTGAAATCACAGGTATGCATTCTTATTTATACTACAGGGGTAAAATAATCCTGCTTTTTATTTTGATCGTTTTTTTGCTATTTGGAAATCTTTTTTATATTATTTTGATCATACTGACGTGGTTGGTCACGCGAAGCGCTCCGTAGGGCGTGCCGCGGCCAGGTGGCTAGTTAGTTTTTACCTCAGATTTTGCAGAATGACGGAGGGAAGTGTACAGTATTTAAGGAGCGACAAAGAGTCAAAATTATTGATCTCCAGTGTTGGCCAACAAAGGTATTCATGTGCACAAGCTTGCTATTTGATACCTTGTCGACAGTGAATAGAAGCAGAAACGCTCGCGCCTACTTTCGGTTTCTGTCAATCATAAACCATTACTTCTGTTGTCACCACGTTTCCATCTCATTTATATGCTTCTATGTTATAAAACCTTTAATAGCCACAATTTAAAAAGATATAAACTGTCATGTCAAATCTTGCTTTGCGTATTATTGCCATACTTTATTATTCTTTTTTTGCTCGTTTATTGTGGCTGCTGTTACTTTGGTAGCGGAGTAAATTGTTTATGTAAATTAGCCTAAACACGACTTCGCAAATTGGTCCATTATAGGCCTAATTATTTTTTTAAATATTATATATAGTTAAATCTTCAAAGTGTAAGTTTAACATTTTGATTTGGGTTTAAATGTTCTGTTGGTTTTATTTTGTTTTGCGTTAAAACTGAAACAGTTAGTTCTTCTGGACCAGTTTGCTGTATTTTATTTATGCATCAAATTTTGAGCTGATTATCGTGTCTCTCTTTTTTTTGCAGATACGACCACATTGATCACAGAATACAAGAAGTCTATACTGTCCGAGTATGCATACTTGACAGAATACACCTCTCGTGCTGGTGAACAGGTGCTGCTGAATGATCGTTACATTGACCCGATGATTGTTCAGAGACACAATGAAAGAGAAGAGAAAGAGCAGGAGATGCGTTCAAGAGGGGAAAAGTTCTTCAGCTTCAGAACCAACCAGTGTACCAAAAACATCAGCCTTGATCGATTTTTTAGTCCAGAAAGCGAGGCTCACAAAGACGTGCCGAGAGCTGTTATTCTCCAGGGAGACTCTGGAAGCGGGAAATCCATCACAGCTCAGAAGATCTTTCTCGACTGGGCCTCCGGAGAGCTTTACGCTGGACTCTTTGATGTGGTGTTTTATCTCAGATGCCAAGAGCTCAATAATCTTTCCGGTGAGATGAGTCTGGCGGAAATCTGTGACTGCAGTTTAACTCCAAACGAGATTGCTCAGATCTTAAAGGACACATCACGGAGAACCTTGTTCATTGTCGATGGCTTTGACGAACTCATTTTGTCTGCGCCCAAAGACTCACTTCCACCAAAACCAGACATCAAAGGCCGTCCGTCGACCATCCTCTGCTCTCTTCTTAAAGGAAGGATGATGAGAGATTCCTGTATGCTGGTCACTACAAGGTCAGCAGCTGTGGATAATCTGCAGGGTGTTCTTAAAAAGCCTCAACGTTTCATGGAGATCTTGGGTTTCTCAGAGAAAGGAGTAATTGAGTACTTCCAAAAGTTCTTTGAGGATGAAGAGTTCTCCAAACAAGTTTACGAGCAGGTGAAAGTGCACGAGATGCTTTACACCGTTTGCTTCATTCCTGTCTTCTGCTGGATCGTCTGCACAATTTTTAAGAAGAAAGGGAAAGACGGCGTCAGAACGAGCGAGCTGACCACCACCACCTCTATTTTTGTTGACTTCATGTTCACAATCTTGAAACATCATTGTAATTTAGATCGTGAGAAAGAGTTTGACCTCCTCAAGAGTCTGGGCCAGCTAGCAGAAACTGGAATGCCGAAACGTCAAATCCTGTTTCACAGAAGCAGTCTTCCGAAAGCAATCTCAGATGTTCCGAACATTCCCTTTTTGTGCACGTTTCGCCAACAGGACAGAACATTCCTCAAAGAGATGTTTGGGTTTATGCACCTCAGCTTTCAGGAATTCTTCTGCGCTCTCTCCTACATGTTAACAGACAAATCACGAGTGAAAATAACAGTTAAGGAACTTCTTGAATCAGCTGGCAATGGGAGGTGCAACAACCATCTCTTACCTGTAATCCGGTTCCTCTTTGGTCTCTCCAACAAGAAGGTGAGCCGTCTTTTCATGGGGAACAACAGCGGTCGACATCTACCTTCATTCGGGCGCAGCTGGAGAAGTGGATCAGCAGAGTGTTACTGAAGAACATCATGGATACGTTTTACATGAGCGATTTTATTCTTCACTGTCTTTACGAGCTTCACGACAGGGACGTTTTGAAGAATGTCATGAAGCTGTGGGAACGGTCGGGTATTCATATACACTGGACTTTGAAGGGGATCGACTGTCAGGTCGTCATGTATTGTCTTCAGTACAGTACACACATTAGCAATATGGAACTTAGGTGCAGTGCAGAAAATCTGAAAGCGCTTCATTCGGCACTCTGCAGGTGTAACAAACTGTGGTAAGAGCTTTTTAAAATTCGTACTGAAGTGTCTTTGATCGGTCATTTATATTGAAATATTTCTTGTTTGAAATGTTTTTAAGGTTGTATTTTAACTACATGTCTGACACGGATGTCGATCTCCTGATATCAGCGCTGGGGAGGAAGAAGAACATTAACAATCTGATGTAATGTTCTCTTTGTTGTGATTTATAGGTTATTCTGACTTTTACCATACACTCTTAAAAAAAGGTGCTTCAAAAGGTTCTTCCATAGAAGATGCCACAGAAGAACATTTTGGTTCAATAAAGAACATCTGAAGAAGCGATAACACTTTACATTAAGGTACCCATTATGAAGCATTTATAAATGTGTTCATTAATGATTAATAAGTAACTTACAAATGCATTATAAATCAGTTATGACTGCATGAATAAAAAGGTGGGTTCTAATTAAATACCTGCCAAATAGTGAGCAGGTAAGAAAAACAACATAACACCCTACAGTGTCCAGCCTGACAGCCTATATTGCAAACAACATCAAGATAATAATGAATCTGCTTTCGAGTCAAATAAATAATGAATAAATACATTTAATAAGCATTTATATCATGCGAGTTAAAAATGGCTCACTGTTGGGCAGGTATTTCGTTAGAATCCCTTTTTTTATTCATGCAGTTATAACTGCTTCATAATGCATTTGTAAATGACTTATTAATCATTAATGAACACATTTATAAATGCTTTATAGAGGGTACCTTAATGTAAAGTGGTTTCACAAAAGGTTCTTTGTGGTGAAAAGAGGTGTTTTAGATTATAAGAAAGTAAGAAAGAGATGGTTCTTTAAAGAACCTTAATGGTTCTTTGTGGAACCAAAAATGATTTTTCTATGGCATCGCTGTGAAGAACCTTTTAAGCACCTTTATTCTTAAGAGTGTAACCGTAAAAAATAACCATCGCAAATGAGATCCAGACATTGCATTACTAAGATTATGGTTAACTAAACACATGGGGTTAACTAGGTTATCCATCTAACCACAGGGAGCTTGCCTGTGGATGTTTAAAAAATCTTTATTCTCCTTTTCTCCTTCAATCTTATGACAGATGTTCATATTTTGATATGACCGGTTATGCAATAATAATGTATTTAGCTATTTTCATTACCATGAATCCAAATTGGGTGCATGCGACAATTGAGACAACACAATCAGCTTTGTTAGATCATAAATAAAGTGATGGATTTGTGTGTGTTGCAGAATTGAGGATGGGGATCTATCAGATGAGAGTTTGCAGAAGATCTTAAAAACCCTCAATGAGCAACAGTCAGTGGGTAACATTCGCCTCTCAGTGAGGACCATCACCTACACCAATGCAGATTTAACCATGAACTTCCTCATAAAAGACATGGTGGGGAAAGAGTTTAGGTAAACTATCAAGTGCATAAATATATGACACAAATACACAGTACATGTAGAGTTAAGACTCTTCTTGTTTGCTCTTCACAGCATTTGCATCGCCAGTCATGCAGACAACAGAGAGCAGAGTCTCTGCTCGGAGTTCACAATGGAGAGCAAAAAGAATTCTTTCTGGTACTGGACTTCTTGCACTTTTCCCAGTCACACCTACACTTCGCGTTGCTTTCAGTTAGATATTTTACTTGTTTACAACAGAATATAAGATTTGTCACTCAAATATGCCATAATTTAATATGAATCTCATCGCCGTTATCCCCTCCGTCCCTATTTCCTCTTCCTGACCTCTCTATGAAATAAACTACTCACATTTTTTTCTTGGAAATTTCAGGTTGACTGTTGGGCACACCGAAGAGGATCGCAGTAAAATCTTGAAAAAACACAGTGCTCATTATTATCAGGCTCTTTCAAAGATATCCTTTGCTCTCTCTGATCTTTCCATAATATCAGCAGTTGATTGGAGGGAATTCCTTGAGATATGCCATCACCTCAGACGCTTCTCAGACGTGTGAGTACTTTATTTTGCTCATTTCCTCAGCCATTTTTTTCTCAGAATTTGATTGGTATGTTTATATTTGTTTCCAGAAAAGACGCAGACTTTAATGAGAATGTGGATTTACTTCTGTCATACCTGAAGTCTGTTCCTGGTTTAGTAGAGGTGGACGTACGCACTGAACACCTGACAGAGATTTGGACCTCTAGGATTCTGTCATTTTTTCACGCCAATCCTAAGATCTCTCACATTACGTATGAGAAAATATTGTTTGCATACGTTGTTAATTTATCTTTCATGTTTTAATCACATTGACTGTCGGCATATTCATCAATGTTTCTCTATATTTAATGTCAATTAAATTATACATGTTACTAGCATGAAATCATGTCTCCTGCAGGTTTCATGTGAGCAACACCATGATAAGTGATGTGGAAAGAGTCTGTTCATCATTTTCTGCCTCTAGAAAGCCATACATGCCGTAAGCCACCTTTTATTTTGATCCGATTCATTTGTTCATGCATGTGATTCTGCAGACTCTGGTACAGTGAAATTATTGTGTGTTGCAGGTACAAGATGCATGACAGTGAAAAAGATAATCCATTTTTGCTTCTATCGATGGACAGCTGGGCTTATCATGTGTAAGAGTTTATCCTATGTCCCTCTTAGGATTTGATTTCTGAATCAAAGTTGTCTGAGTTACTTGAATATTTATGAATACAAATATTTCTGTAGAAACCGTAGCAGTGAAGAGCCGATAAGTTCACACCCATGTGACAAACCAGCTCTTGTGAAGCTCAACCTCAGTGTTCCTCCTCTGGAAGGTTCTAGTGTCACTTGGGAGAAACTCTTTAGGAAGATCTACCGGATTATCCAGTTGACAGAAAAGTGAGTTATAGATACTAGAAGTAATAGATACAATTTACATAACTGTTATCATGGTGTATTGTTGTGTTAAGTAAAAGTAATTGTGTTCCAACCTGACTTTTTTATATTTTATTAGATCTCCAGAGCTGGATGAGAGTGTAGATTCTCTGTTGGTGTTTCTTCACTCTGTTCCTGGTCTTATGGAAATCAAACTGTGGTTAACCAGTCTGAATGAGATCTGGGCTGCTGGTCTGATTGCTCTCTTTATGTCTTGTTCCAGTTTACTTCATCTTCAGTAAGTTACATTATATGAATCTGATAGTTTCATGTAGTATTACCGTCTAAATTGATCACCGTACAATGCTTTTTTTTAAGGTGCTGTGTAATGTTTTGGAGGAACTATTGAAATGCAATATAATACACATAACTATGTGTTCAGAGGTGTATAAAGACCTTACATAATGAAGCGTTATGTTTTTAATACCTTAGAATGAGCTAATTCTGTCTACATACACCGCATGTCCTCTTACATGGAATTGAACATGTTGTTTCTACAGTAGCCCTAAACGGACAAACTGCTTTACAGTGCGCATTTCCTAAATACGTTATCTCCTTTGGCAAAGAAGAAAAAATGTGACGACATGTTTGTTTTGTGTCAGCCACTGTAGTTCTTCGAAAGGGCACAGAGTGGAGTGAGCCGTTGGTTGCAATTCGCAACCTCACCGCTAGATGCTGCTAAATTCCATACACTGGACCTTTAATACAAATGATGTGTTTCTCTGTAATAGAAACCAAAAATAACACATTCTCTTCTTGGCAGGTTGAAAACAAGTTTGTCTCTTGTTGATGATGCAGAAAGTCTAGTCATGGTAAGACAAGATGGAATGAGGTAAGAAATCATCTGAGCCTGTCTTTCACTGCAGGAACTGGTTCTTTGTTTCAGAAACATATTGAGGAACTAAATCAAATCTATCAAATATAAGTTGAAAAAGCAAAACATTTTCCCTGGTCTGTGCCTTTCTGTATTGAAAAACAGTTTACAAACCGTTGTCTGCCATTCTGAATGACTTATCTTTAAGCATGTCACAGTGCATTCTGGGATTGATTTGATCTTTGAAAGATACGTGTAATCATAGTAAGCTGTTAATCATTGACTGTCTATAAACTGTCTTTGCTTGATTTTAGGAACCACGTACAACAGAAAACATAATGTTTAATCTCTTCTTTTGCAGATTGTCTGTTGGATGTAACCATGTGAATTATATAGATGGCTTTGACATCAGCTTCTTTGAAACTCCAGTACACAAAGTGCTTCCCTGCATCACCATCAGAGTAACAGACGAGTCTGAGAACAGAAACACTGACTGGACAAGATTCTTTCATAACTACAACCAGCTGAAAGTCTTGACTGAATAGTAAGAACATATTTTAACACTGTATTTGTACATATGTGTGTGAGAGAGAACATGAGATCATATTGTTTCTTTTTCACTATAGTTGTTTGGAGTATGATGAGCGTGTGGCTGACCTGCTGTCTGTCCTGCGCTCTCTGTCTGGTTTGAAGGATCTGGATCTCGTGTTTAGATTTATGACCATTGATGGAGCCTCCAGAGCCCTGGACCTCCTTCAGACGAACCCCAGTCTGAGAACAGTGAAGTGAGAACTATGCCAAAACAATATGGAATGTATATAGAGCTCTCATAACTCAACACACACATAGAACGTTTTGTAAACTGCATAATTTTGTTGTTTAGCTTCTTGGCCATTAGGCTGCAAGGCATGAACCCGGATCTCAATTCTCAACTCTTCAGGTGAGAATTGACACATCATGATGTTAGGTGAAAAATCTGGAAAGACCAGTAATAACAGTGATATTTTGCAGTTTTCACAGGACCAGTGAGAGTGAAGAGGACAGTGATTCAGACAGACTGAATGGCTTTGGGTATGATGTCAGTTTTACATTTTAAAGTTTAAGATTCCTAAAGGGACAGTTCACCTGAAAAAAGAAATTCTGTGGTCCTCAACCTCATGTTTTTTTATTGATAATGTCTTTCCTTCTCTCCTCCAACACAACCTGGAGATGTTAGACAGAATTTGGTTGACTGAGATCCTCAGTCCCTATTCACTTTAATATTATAGAAACAAGATAAATAGAAGTACAGTACACGATGCCTGAGAAACCCTTAAGACTTAAGGAATAATGTCATAAGTGTATTAAAAGTTTTAAATTCTGTTTGAATTGTTGCATGGTAAAACAAATAGCTCCTGTAAATACAATAGACAGGAGCTATTTGTTTTATTTTTATGCGATGCATGATGCAACTAGATCGAAGTAATATTGTCCGTATTGACAGGATTCAGACTTCAGGACAGGAGGAAAGTGATGAAGAGAGCTCGTCTTCCTCCCTCAGTGACTACATCAATGACATCAGGTGAGACTATGTTCATTATGTATCTGATAGCATCACTGCTAAACTCATAAACATCAAACTGTGTGATTATTAGTGATGCTTTGAAAAAGCATAACTATTGTTATTCGAACATACATACTTCTTATAATTAGTGATGCTTTGAAAAAGCATAACTATTGTTATTCGAACATACATACTTCTTATAATTATTCTTGTTCCGCCAAAAGTTTGGCACGCTACTTGTCCCGCAGCTTTTGACGTAGACCCATGAATGAATACATCACATCGACGGGCCTATTCGGGAATGGTGTGCTATGACTTTTGTAAGCGATTGGGGGGGGGGTAGGGGGTGCGATAGGGGGGCAAAAAAACACCTGAAAGATCCCATTGACTTAACATTGTGCCCAACTTTGAGGGGTTGTAGCTCTGAGTGAGGATATCGTAGAAACATGAAAATAATACACGATTTGAAGGGGTTATCAGGCTCTATAAGAACATCACTCTGAATGAGGTGTAAGTTGCACCCCTGGGGTGTGAGAGCCTCCCAAAATTTCCGTACTTATAATGGCGCCCATAGACTCCCATTCAAAACCTTTATACCTATATAATCACGCGTTATTTTTTCACTTTGGACCCATGAATGACTACATCAAATCGAGCGGCCCATTGAGGAATGGTGTGTGATGACTTTTGGAAGCGATCGGGTGGAGGGGGTGCGATAGGGGGGCGAATAAAAACCCGAAAAATCCCATTGACTTAACATTGCGCCCAACTTTGATGGGTCGTATCTCCGAGTGAGGATATCGTAGAAACATGAAAATAATACACAATTTAAAGAGGCTATCAGGCTCTGTAAGAACATCACTCACAATGGGGTGTAAGTTGTACCCCTGGGGTGTAAGAGCCTCCCAAAATTTCCCAATCACAGGAAGCATGCCCATATAAGGTGTAAAACGTCCCGCATTGAATATTTTAGCAGTACAACCACTTAGAGACGAGGGGGTGGGCTCATTTCACTCAGACAACCAATCAGTGTCACAGGATGATCTTAAAGCTATTAAGCCACGCCCATAGCAACCATTTACAGCAACCTAGCAACAGATCCCATTGACTCCCATTATCAAAAGTTCATATGGATATCTTTGCAGCACAGTGTCGTAGAGATGAGGGGGTGGGCACGTATTACTCAGGCAACCAATCAGTGGCCCAGGAAGTTCATTAAGCCACGAAGCCACGCCCATAGCAACAAAACATCTGAACTTAGCAACCGTTTAACAACACCTACATCTCTTCATCAGAACATCATAGAGAGATGGGGGGTTGGTTTGTTTCACTTGTGGGTTGAAGCATCATCAGTTGGCATATGCTAAGCCACGCCCATAGCAGCCAAACAGGTTAGCCTAGCAACCATTTAGCAACACCTATATCTCTGCATCAGAACATCGTAGAGACACGGGGGTTGGTTCGTTTCACTCATAGCTTAGAGCATCATCAATTAGCACATGCCAAGCCACGCACATAGCAACCAAACAAGTTAGCCTAGCAACCGTTTAGCAAAACCTATATCTATGCATAGGAACATAGCCGCGGGAAGTGGGGGTGCTGCGGGGGCTGCAGCACCCCCTGGCGTCGAGCGAAAGAAAAACTGAAACAGTGCGAAAGGTACTTAAATAAAGGCAGAGACTATTTGCACCAGGTACGCCCACCAATATGTGATTGGAATAGAGAATATGTAAGAACGACTTCATTTTATACAATGACTCCAGTGGCGTAAGGTGTAAAGTCTGTGTAGTGTGACACAGGAGGCCAGGGTTCTAAATCAAACTCACGCATTTGTTTTTAAAAAAAATGTATTCATTAAGTTTAGGGTAAAGTTATCTGCCACTATTTATAAGTATCAATAGCATCTAACTACTTAATCCAAAGAAAATACAGCTATTTTCGGTTAGAGTAAAATGCATTGCTGCCTTGGGCGGGCTATTTGTAACATTACTCTGTGTAAATAGACACTCCGTAAATGAAATGTTTTATCAAAAATAAATATAATACATTTTATTCATGTGTCTATTCACTAATATCCATTGAAAACATTAATAACGTCACTGTTTTTGCTTTAATAACGTTACTGTTACAATGATAACGCAAGTGTGTTATGACGTCACGGCGTCAGTGAAGGTCAAGTGTCATGAGCGGTCTTGTCCAAATGGCGCAAAACGAATTTCAGACTTTTTTTTACCTCATGCGGGACTTCAGCAGCGTCAACCCAGAAAGAAATGCCACTTTCGGAGTTTTGCATGCAGGCCAGCAGAAATGTAAGACAGTTATTTCTTGATTTGAGATTGTGGCTAGGTCTACAGGCAGAATATGTAACGTTATGTGTTGATTTCTGTGCTGTCGCCGTGCAGCACTCAAGTTGTGTTTAATCACGTGACTGGTTTTTGTTTGGGTGGTTAAGCTACCGCCGCGCAGCTAGTTTTCGTACAACAGATTGTGCTTTGGCTATAGGCATACATATAACATGCGTTTATATGTTTGTTTTTATGCTGCATCCTATAATCACACTGGGATCTTCTTTATTCTCGGCAGCAACTAATTTTTGCCTCCGTTATTTATTAACATTAAACTTAAGCGGCTCGTCCATGGCACAGTCATAACACAGTCATAAAAAGAAAATATCACAGCACCCCCTGCTCAAAATACGTTCCCGCGGCTATGCATAGGAACATCGTAGAGACATGGGAGTTGGTTTGTTTCACTTGTGGCTTGAAGCATCATCAGTTGGCAGATGCCAAGCCACGCCCATAGCAACCAAACACATTAGCCTAGCAACCGTTTAGCAAGACCTATATCTCTGTATCAGAACATCTTAGAGTCATGGTGGTTGGTTAGATTCATTAGTACTTAAAGTGTCATCACCCTAGTGCCGAGTTCCGCGGTTTGCCACGAAAGCATCACTCACAGTTTCTTTAGAAAATGTACTATCTAGTTGACTTTACTGTTACTACTACTGACAAAAAGCTTATGGACGCAATGTCTTTGTAGGGATTTTGATGAGTTGGGCAACACAGAACATCTCTGCTCATCTGAGATTCTCTCCTCTGAACTCAGAGTGCACAAAATGACCTGTGATAGTGACAATGCATCAGAAAATTGGAGGTTAGAAATGGTTATTACATTTCATCATATTTCATTCATATTCAAAGTATTTTTCCTTCCCAAATGTTATTTGTTCGTATAAGTAATATTTTCCTAGTTATATTGTCTTTTATTCTGGGTTATACATTGAGAACAACTACTAGCAGTTAACAAAAGAAGATATATTGTTCAAGGGAAAACATCCAGGGAGCATACAAAGAGTTTATTTGCACAAACGAATAACTATAATAAACAAATAAAATAAAATAAAAAGATCAGAAATCATGTATTTTATTGTGCATTCTTAGTAATATCAATCAAATGGCATTTAGTTGTTTTTATTAAGTAATAATAACTCAAATAACACAATAAAACATATTGGCATTGGCAATAACATAATAAAAACATGATTTTTGAACATTGAGTTGTTTTTCAAATAAACTAATGTATGACGTTTGGGATAGACTGCATTATCTTTTTGTAGAATTTGTGTCAAAACTGTTTAGAAAATTACCAGAAGAGAAGATTCATGTGAACATTGTAAATTATGAATACTGAGACAGTGTATTTTTATTATATCTTTTCTCTTAGAGATCATTTGGAGATGAGCAAGCTCTAAAAACTCACCTCAAAAACCTCTCTTTTAAATTCTCATGCTGAAATACTTAACTGATTTCTGTCTGATTTTCAGGGTTGTTTTGAAAAGCATTGCGTCCGGTCTAAATACAAAGTCACCTCTCACGTACATGACACTCACCCTGTCTGAAACCTCAGGAGACACCAGCAGTGACTGGAGGACCTTTCTAGTGGCGTATAACCAATGCAAAGGCATATCTATAGGGTAAAATAACATCACATCATCACATTATTGAATGAGATGTCTGTTTAATATAAACCTAATAAATAAATATGAATCAGTTAGATGTGAGAAAATAATCTGTTTTTTTCTGCATTCCAGGGGCTCACGGTTCAATGAGTGTATAGATGCTCTTCTGCTCTCATTTTATTCACTGTCTGGTTTGATTCAGCTGCATATGTCCACTGACAGTCTGACTGAGAACTGGGCTCCAAAGATCTTCTCCCTGTGTTACGCATATTACAGTCTCCAGAACATCTGGTAAGAAAAACTTCCTCCATCGCCATCTTTATCTCCTTTGGAGAATTGGTAGAATCACTGAGCTCTAACATTTTTTCTCTTTTATAGCATGTATTTGAAGTCCTCTATCTAGATCTAGATTGTTTTGCTTAATGAATAATAAAACAATATTAAGATAATGTCTTTTGTGTTCATAATGTTCATAAAATGTCCTGTAGATGTTTGATATACTACCTTCAAGGTGCATTTCTAAAAGCACCAGTTTCAATATTTTTCTGTCTTTTTAGTTTGCGTGTGGACTACGACAGGAGATACAGTGACCTCAATGTGTGTTCATCTCTCAACATCACCAAAAACATCAAAGACTCCATGTAAGTTTGTCTGACAGTTTGTCTTAAAGAAATCACACAGAATCCAACTATCACAAACTACATACATATTTCTTTATTCATCTGTTAAAGGGTGACAGTTGACATTCAGGCAGCCCATAAAACCATCAGAACGATCCCATCATGCATTTCATTTACATTACCCTGTTTAACCATTCTCAAAGTGGATGGACATGAACTTCTTGAAACCCTGGATTTACTAAAAGGTTTAGAAGAAAAGTAAGCCTTTGATCATTGTCTTTGTACTTCCCACAAATATATATATTTTTTTGGTCTTTTATTTGTTGCTATATTTATAATTTCTTCCCTTCTGCTCTTTGTATAGTGATTAAATATGTAGAGAATGTTATTGATCATTTACTAATGATACTGTAAGTCATTCTAATTTAACTGTAGAATTGTCAGTTGTCACTTATTGTTAACATGTTCTCCAGCTGTGAAGAGCAGGAAGAGTATTTGGGCGATTTGATGTCCATCTTGCTCTCTGTTCCCGGGCTGCAGAGGGTCACGCTCAACATTGGCAATCTAACAGAGAACTGGGTGAGAAGGATCCTGTCACTGGCCGAAGTCTGTCCTGATCTTCAGGAAATCAAGTAAGATGTTTTATGCCTGTTTAGGTCTTTTTCGGATACAATAAAGAGGTAAAAAAACCTGCTGTTTTGAGTTTTCGTATGGAGATGTGTTCATGTTTCAGATGTCACTGTATAGAAGGTTCTGGTTTGGTGTTGGAGGAGAATGTGGGAATTCTGCAGAGCTCTCCGATGGATTCAGACTGCATGATTATTATTACGGGGTCTGTATAATCTTATCTAACCATTCATTTGAGACTATGGTCTCTGCAGAATAAAAAGTGGCGTTTCTCAATTATTGGGCATTTTCAAACTGGGATAAGCGTCTATTTAATTGATTAGCAAAACTCAAGTGGGTGATTCCTTATTTTTCCCTTTGGATGGTTAAACAATCTATTTGGAAATTCTCAATAATTGAGAAATGGGCCTCTGCCCATTTTTCTTTGGGTGGTTAATCACGGTTTGTAACGCCCATTAATTGAGAAACGCTTCTTTCATGTTCCGCAGAGACCCATACCTTGTTCATTGAATTGCTCCAGAATAGTCCTGTTTCACTGACTGTTGTTTCACCTGTTTAAAGGGTGAAGTTCGGTAAAGGGTCAGATATGAGCAATAACATCACGATGGTAACATCCAGTGCATCATCCTGCAATGAGAAAGTAAAACTCACCTTCTGCAAGAACACGCTTTCAACAGTTGTGCTGATAGATACAAATGAGTCTGAAGAAGATGAGATTTATGAATGTAGATATATTTATTGAATGAAATGTTTATTTAATTTAAGACAACCACCACTGAGTGGCAGTATAAACCCTAGATCCTTAAGTAACATAACACGTTTAAATAAAAATGTGTACACTAATGTATAGCTGTTGATACACTGGCAATAACTGTCATTATACTTTTATACTTTTAAATCTTGATGACATCTGATGACCAAATCACTTGAAAAAAACAGTCTACTAAGATTTTCATAAATAAAATCCACTATGGAAACCCAGTTATGTCTTAACTCAGATGTCTTTTCAGTACAAAAAATGTCAGCATTTCTTCGTTTTCTTGCTTCAACAGTGTTGAAAAAGTGTAAAAAAAGTGTTACAGTAAAAAAGTGTAAAGAAGACTCTGAATTTAGTTTACCAGACCACAATGTTGCTATCTGCCTGACACTTCTGCAGAAAGTTAATAAAAGCACATTGTGTGGTTAAATAGATAGAGCACTGTGTTGCTCAGAGGTCAATAATGGCTACAAACAGCACTCAGTATACCTTACTAAAGAACAACGTTACTAGATAGGCAAACATATAAACCATTTCTTTGATTTTGAGTCACAATGATAGACAGGTGATTCATCGAACACAGGTTATGTCAAGAGAACATGAGACAGGATGGATATCAAAAGAAGTGTGCACTAACACGAGATACTCTTAAGTACTGTACGTTCTCAGTGCACCAGTTAAAATGTATGAGCAATAAAATTGTGCACAGATTGGATGTTGTTAATGAAATCAATGCAAATGTTAACCTTATTTGGTGGACAGAACTGATGTCTTCATTTAAAGGAATAAAGTTGACTCATTGTTGACTCATCACAGCACAGCTAAACCACACATTTCTCACTTCAAGTGTGTTCTTCCTGTTTCCTGGCACGAACACGTGTTTTTCTGTGTCTTTGGTGTGTTATAGGTTGCCCATGCATGTATTAGACACGTAAAATTGCAAAAATTAAAGTGTCGGAACAAAAAATGCATTCTATCTAAAAGCGAATGCTCACCCAGACCTGCCTGAAACGCCTCGTGTAACCACACCCCCACAAATCTACGTCAGTTAGTGGTATGATTTGACTAAGACCACCCAAATGTATACGCAAGTAAAGTGGGCGTACCTGTCAGTACAATTGCTTTGGAACCTGATGTTCCAAATATTGTAAGAGGCGTTACATTTCCGTCACACGCTTGCAGTATTCGACCAATCACTATGCACTGGTTAACTGGTCAATCATAGCACACCTCGCATAGCACACCTAAAACAGACGATAATATTCGCTTTAGCCGTGTCATATGACCCCTTTAAGGTCTGCAAAATTACTGACAGGTTCATTTGAGTTGAATGGAAACACACCCTTGGATGTATGATTAAGCACAACATTTTCACTGAACTGATCACAAATGTAGGATCCTAGCAACATTTTCCAATATTAAGATCAGAGAAGAACAGAAAGGAAACCAGTCCTAGAGGACATAAATGCAATCGATTAAGAATGACCTAAAAGTTGCTTTTTAATCTCATAGTTTTGAACATTTCAGGAGCAGCATTGTCTCCCCCTGCTAAAGGTCTGTGCATCTGTTGAAGGGGCAGAGATTGACTAGGTCATCTTAAACACAAGACATGGTATAATTCATTGTATTTCTGGGCATAACATTTTGTGGCTTTTATGAGCCACAAACAGTTCTGAAATTAAATGCATTTGCTTGTGTTTGTAAAAAGAGAAGTACACAGAGAAGCCGAAAGAAAGAAAGATGCTTTTATAGTTTAGATGAATATACAGTACATTAATTCCAGGAACATACAAAAAAAACCCAAAGAATTTTGAAACTGTAAGGCCAAAGTACTTTTGGGGAAGTTGCGGCACTCGCTCAGCATCAGCGTACATCATTTCTGTCTGGACCCTGACAGTTAAAAAAATTGTCATGCACATTTCCGTAGCAGATGATGTCTTCACACTTGCACAATATTAATAATATAAAAAATTGATGATTAAACAAAATGTCTGTGTAATCAGATATTAATAGCACATTACTTCAGCAGATGTTCTGTATCTTAGCAACCAAAGCACCTTGGATAAAAAAAAGTGCTGTTAAGCTCCCGTAGCCAGTGTTTACAGACAAGTGTAAAAATGCTCCGGTGGACACAGGAACTTAAAGGTATAGTTCTCCCAAAAAGCAGATCTCGTCCCCCATTTGCTGCCATAGTAGGGAAAATAAATACTATGGCAGTAAATGGGGGACAAGATCTGCTTCTTCCAAATATCTTCCATTGTGTTTAGCAGAACAAGGAAATGTATATAGGTTTGAAACAGCCTGAGGGTGAGTGAATGATGACAGAATTTTCATTTTTGGGAGAACTATACCTTTAAGGAACCACATGGCACCAGGTACATTGTATGTTAACTGCATGCACAGACAATAGCAAAGCTGTACCCTTCACATATACATCATTGTAACTGCACAGATTCATTCCCAGCTGTGTGTTTATTTACCATAGCATAAATGGTCTTTTCACTTTCAGATGTTGGTGGTATTGGGTGCTATGGAATGGTGCTGTAGATGGAGACTGGATTATCTTTGTTGCTCTTCTTGGTTGCTCGTGGATTCTGATATAAAACACAGATTAGTTAGGATAACAAGGAAGCAAAGAGGAATCAGTTGTTATTGATGTCCAAGCTCGTGTGACCAGTCAAACTCTGTTACCAAATTCAACCGTCACAGGACAGAAGTCAAGCTAGGCATGTGACTAAAACGAGCTCTCATTTTATATTTCGAAAACTCATTTTTAAAGGTGCGTAATTCTTTGGAGGATCTATTGACAGAAATGCAATATAATATGTAAGGAATAATTGACGACAGGCCGTTCAATTATTCGAAAGTTAATGCACACCCCGAGGTGGTAATGCGGTAGCGAATAATTGAACGGACCGGAGTCAATTATTCCGCTCATACCACGGTTAACACACCACAGGACATTGTTCAAATATTTAATTTCAAATATGTTTGTCATGTTATCGTCTTTTAAATGCTGTTGATGGTAAGAGCTACTTTCTTGCGCATCCCATTTCATGCGTCTGTTAGAGCGAACGGACTCGGAAGCTTGAGCCACGTGGTGTGTATGTGTGTGTGTGTGAGAGAGCGAGTGACCGCGCGCACACCTGCCTGTTTGCACAAATGTGACAGAAAAGCCAGTGATAATAAATTTAATAAAGAGTTGGTCTATCAAAATATATTTGTTATCAGTTATAAGCAGCATGAAGAGGGAAACGAACCAGTAGGCTATCAGTGTTTATTAATGCATTTTGTTTTTCTATTGAGTTATTTTATGGCCTGTAGGCTACGCTATTACCTTTCTGTTGTTTGAACTTGGCGAATATGGACCTGTAATGCGGGCAGCAGACCTGGAACACCTTCATAGGTATGCATTTAACTGAAAGTTAATGCAAACCCATAGAACATTTGTCAACCAATCAGATTGAAGCATTCAACAGCCCCGTGGTATAAACATAGCTATATCTTCAGAGGTGTATAAATACCTTTCATAATGAAGCGTTATGTTTTTATTACATTAGAATGAACTATTTCTGTCTACATACACCGCGGGTCCTCTTACATGGAATTCAACATGTTGTAGCCCTAAACGTACAAACTGCTCGTAAATACGTGATCTCCTAAGGCAAAGAAGCAAAAACGTGATGACAGCTTAGTCCTGTGTCAGCCACAGTAGTGCTTCGAAAAAATAAGCATTCTGGCACTGAATTGTGCATGAACAACTCTAACTGCTGCTTTGTGGCGATGTGCTGTAAATGTCTACTACGGAGAGCAGAGGGTTTTAGTGGCGTAGCAAGATCTTGGCCCATATGCAAAAAAATGTTAACGGGCCTCCGTCGTTTGTTCGCGACCGCCTATTACTAGACATTAGAATATAGAATCTGTTGTTTACTCAGGTTTGTTTTTAACTTGTTGACGTGCGTCAGTCGCATTGAAATAGTAACGGCAGACCCCTAGGGAGTTACATCGCTCTGGCTCTTTCACAGTTAAAGCAGACCTCAATCTCGGCTTCTGTCAGTAGGAAATCCGCCTTCTTTCAATTGATTGGACAGTAGTCCTCACTTTCCACCATTTGATTGGCCACCAGATTGACATGGACGAGCACTGTTTGACAGCTAAGGCAGACCAGATCTGAGACCAGTCATCTAGGCGTTTTCTACAGAATTGTACGGCTATGAATAAAACTTGGATGCAGGCCCCCATCTCCCAGACACATATGCACCTACATACCCAGACGTTACGCTGTAGTCATTACTATGTGACATATTAGTTACAGTAGTGACAGAAAGATGCTGTAAGATACAGTCCATGCTTTTCTCACCCACAACAGTATTTTCCTGCACATACAGTTTACAGACCTTGAGAGAAGACATACATTCAAAGACATACGTTAGCATTTGACACTACCTTAACCTCTGCATAGATCGAATTTTCGCTCTGCTGGGCATCTAAGAGATCAGAAAAGAATTACATTTTCAACACTTTCCTAACACTGTACTCACTCAACTCAACTCAACTTTATTTATATAGCGCTTTTACAATTTTCATTGTTACAAAGCAGCTGTACATGAGACATATTGACTATAAGCAAAATAATTAAAGTTGTACCTGCAAAAACAAGAAAAGGTTGAAAACACAGAAGACAGACATACCCACATACAAAACACTCCACACACACAATATGCACACGTACTAACACACATAGACATAGAGACACACACACACACACGGATGCGCACGCACACACACACAACACACACACACACACGTACGTACACAGACAAGTACGCACACACACACACGCTCAGTGAGAGCACACATTTAGGATAAAGGAGAGAGAAGCACAGGTCAAATATAACAGATAATAAATTCCTATATGCAATATTAATTAAGTAAAACTTTAAGATTCTAAAGCAGCCCCCCCGGTCAGGCAGATAGTGCAAAAACAGTATGCAAACGGTGGCGAGGAACCCAAAACTCTAATCGAGAAAAAAAACCTCAGGAGAACCCAGGCCCAACCAGGGGATTCCAGTTCCCCTCTGGCAAAAGCTGCTGCCTCTGCACAAGCTCCAGAGAACTTGCACAACAAGGCTAAATAAAATAAATAAACTTAATAATAAAATAAATTATAGTTTAAGATTATCATTAATAATCTAATAGCATTTGAAATTTTGTGGTGAAGACATGTCAAGAGACCGCGTCCTTCTTTATCCAGCTCTATCATCTCAGCTCTTGTCAGGTCCCCACTTCCCATTCTCCGCTCTACCATCAGGTCAGGCCATGAACTGCATCCTGCTCGCTGTGGTAACCTTGGAACAATGAGACAAGACTGGCTGAGAGTAGAGTACTGTTCTGTACTCTTTGATGCAACAAGTACATCAGTTGTGTTTTTGGTTCCGGTTGATCTAACTAATGCAGCCTAAACCCTCTGAAGATTTATATTATGGAAGAGTAGTGTATGCAAGATTAAAAAGATGCGTCTTTAGTCTAGATTTAAACTGACAGAGTGTGTCTGCCTCCCGGACAGTGCAGGGAAGACTATTCCAAAGTTTAGGCGCTAGATAGGAAAAGGATCTACCACCTGCACTTGATTTTGAAATTCTAGGTATTACCAACTGACAGGACGCCTGAGAGCGTAATGCACGTGAAGGACTGTAATACAAAAGGAGTTCATTCAAGTACTGAGGAGCTAAACCATGTAAGGCTTTATAGGTAATAAGCAAGATTTTAAAGTTAACGCGATGCTTTATAGGTAACCAGTGCAAGGTTGACAGAACCGGGCTAATATGTTCATACTTTTTTGTACGTGTAAGAACTCGAGCTGCCGCGTTTTGGACCAATTGGAGTTTTTGTAATAAGCCTGCAGGGCAACCACCTAACAGTGCATTACAGTAATCTAGTCTTGATGTCATGAATGCATGAATTAACTTCTCTGCATCTGACGATTGACAGCATATGACGTAGTTTAGATATATTCTTAAGATGGAAAAACGCAATTTTACAGGTGTTGGCGACGTGGCTCTCAAATGACAGATTACTATCGAATAGAACGCCAAGATTCTTTGCTGACGACGAGGGTTTTATGGAACATCCGTCAATAGTTAAACAGTATTCTTGGTTGTTACTTATAGCAGTTTTCGGTCCAATAAGTAACACTTCCGTTTTGTCCGAGTTCAGTAATAAAAAGTTGTTACTCATCCAGTTTTTTATATCGACTATGCATTCCATTATTCGATGGAACTGCTGTGTTTCATGAGGCTTCGAGGAAATATAAAGTTGAGTATCATCAGCATAACAGTGAAAGCTAACTCCGTGTCGCTTTATTATATCTCCTAGAGGTAGCATGTATAATGCGAAGAGCAGAGGCCCTAAGACTGAGCCCTGTGGTACACCGTACTGGACTTGCGATTTGCGTGACACCTCATTGTTTATTGCTACAAATTGAAAACGGTCGGATAAATAAGATTTAAACCATTTCAAAGCTATTCCCTTAATGCCGACATAATTTTCGAGTCTATGTAGGAGTGTGCTGTGGTCAATGGTATCGAATGCAGCACTAAGGTCTAGCAGCACCAATAACGAGATACAACCTCGGTCAGACGCCAATAGCAGATCATTTGTAACTCTGATCAAAGCAGTCTCTGTACTGTGACATGCTCTAAATCCAGACTGGAATTCTTCATTGATGTCATTCCTTTGGAGGAAGGAGCATAATTGAGTTGAAACTACTTTTTCCAGAACTTTAGATATGAAAGGTAGATTCGATATAGGCCTGTAGTTCCTTAGTTCTCTAGGGTCGAGTTGGGGTTTTTTGACAAGGGGCCTTATAACAGCCACCTTATATGCTTTAGGCACATGTCCTAATGTCAGAGATGAGTTAATAATACCAAGAAGAGGATCTATAATTTCTGGGAGCATCTCTTTCAGTAGATTTGTAGGTATAGGGTCTAGTATGCATGTTGTTGATTTAGATGATCTAATAATTTTAGACAGCTCATCTTGATCTACGGTATAAAATAATTGCATTTTCTCCTTAAGGGCGCTGTAGTTAGTTTGTTCAGCGGGTTTCACTTCTGATTGCATTGTTATAATTTTTTCTCTAATATCTTGGATTTTATATGTGAAGTAGTTCATAAATTCATCACTGCTATGCTGATATACAGGATCAGAAGTCACTGACGATTTATTTTTTGTTAATTTAGCCACCGTGTTAAATAAAAACCTAGGGTTGTGCTGGTTTTCTTCTATTAGTGATGAAAAGTAGGCGGATCTAGAAGTTATTAGGGCTTTCCTGTATTTTCGAATACTATCCTTCCATGCTGTACGAAATACCTCTAATTTAGTTTTCTTAAAGTTGCGCTCCATTTTTCGGGCCGCTTTCTTTAGAGCCTGAGTGTGTTCATTATACCACGGTGTGGGGCTGCCATTTTTAATCTTCTTTAAACGTAGTGGAGCAACTTTGTCTAGCGTTACCGAGAAGGTGGAATTAAAATTTTCAGTGGTAATGTCAAGATCTTCAACGTTATTTCTCATGATTTGAGACAATTCGGGCAGATTATCGAGAAACGCATCTTTGGTAGTTGAAGTTATTGTTCTACCATATTTGTAACAATGAGTTTTATTTGTAGCCGTAGGCCAGTGAAGCAAACATAATACCAGATAATGATCCGAAATGTCTTCACTCTGCTGAAGGATTTTAACGTCGTCCACATTTATACCGTAAGACAGTATTAAATCTAAAGTATGATTACGAAGGTGAGTGGGTCCTGACACATGTTGACTAATGCCCATGGAGTTAAGAGTGTCTTTGAAAGCCATTCCTAAGGCATCTGTAACGTTATCTACGTGGATGTTAAAGTCACCAACGACAAGGAGTCTATCTGCGGCCAGTACTAGTTCTGATAAGAACCCACCAAATTCTTTAATAAAATCTGTGTGGTGCCCTGGAGGCCTATATACAATAGCTAGAATCAATTTAAAAAGTGTTTTATCTTTAGTATTAGGTGTTGAAACATGAAGAACCATGACTTCAAAAGAATTATATTTAGAGTTCGACTTCTGGGAAATGCTAAGAGAGTTATTGTAAAGTGCTGCGACACCTCCCCCTCTGCCTTTTAGACGAGGCTCGTGTTTATAATAATAATCTTGGGGGACAGATTCATTTAAAGCAATATAATCATCTGGTTTTAGCCATGTTTCTGTCAAACAGAGCATGTCTATTTTATGATCTGTTATCATATCGTTAACAAAAAGTGCTTTATTAGAGAGAGATCTAATATTTAGCAATCCGAGTCGTAACAGTTGATTATCTGTATTTTGTTCATGTTTAGTTTGTTTAACGTTTATTAAATTACTTTCAAGAGGTTTACGCATTATTTTATGTTTGCTAATCCGGGGGACAGACACAGTCTCTATTTTGTGATGTTTGGGAGAACGGATTACTACATGTTGTACATTTTGTGTATTCTGCGACGTGAGACGGCAAGCAGACAGTTGGTTAAGCCATACTGTCTGCTCCCTGACCTGGGCCCCAGCGAGTCAAGTTTTAGCATTAGCATTAAGACTTTTTGCCATATTTCTAGACAGGATGGAAGTCCCAGCCCAGGAGGGATGGAGACCATCTCGTTTCAACAGGTCAGGTCTGCCCTCAAAACTCTTCCAGTTATTTATAAAAACTATATCATTCTGCAGGCACCACTCAGACAACCAGCCATTTAGTGATGATAATCTGCTATAAATCTCATCACCACGATAAGCATTGAGGGGGCCAGAGAATATTACAGTGTCTGACATCATGCTTGCGAGCTCACACACCTCTTTAATGTTATCTTTTGTGATCTCCGATTGACGGAGTCGAACATCATTTGTGCCGACGTGAATGACAATCTTACTGAATTTACGATTAGCCTTAGCCAGCACATTTAAATTTGACTTGATGTCAGGCGCTCTGGCTCCCGGTAAACATTTGACTATGGTGGCTGGTGCCTCTATGTTAACGTTCCGAACAATAGAATCACCGATAACTAGGGCACTTTCAGCAGGTTTCTCAGTCGGTGCGTCACTGAGCGGGGCAAACCTGTTCGAGACTGTAATCGGAACGGTCGAGTGATGTTTTGTCCTGCGACTACGCCGTCTCACAGTCACGAAGTTTCCCAGCTGCGGGGGATTTTCAACCGGAACCGAGCTGTGTGCGCTAATGTTGCTCGCATCCAAAGTGTTTTCTATCGTCGTTAAACTCTTACTATCCTCAGATAAAGATTGGATGCGAGACTCTAATTCTAAGATCTTCTCTGTCAGCCTAACTATTTCCCCGCATTTATCGCATATAAAACCCTCGCAGCTGACAGAGAAGGCTAAGCTAAACATATGACATGAGGTGCAAGTAACAATAATATGAATAGAAGCCATAACTCACCGGATTTGAAGTGCAATTCCAATTTACCAAGGTTGCTCGATGGATCGTAGTATACTCGCTTAAAAAGAGAAACAGTTAGCACACAAGTCAAACCAGTGGCAAGATGATATTCCACAGTGTGAACAGAAAGCAAGCTAACACGCTATTGCTATGCTAACGGCGTTAAGTTAACTATCACTTTTGGTTTAGACTCTTCCAAGTAAATAACAGGAACAGGGTTATTGAGATATCAGGATAAGTTAGCAATGACAATAATAATTAACGATAATAAAATACACTAATATTAGAGCGAAGTGGTAAGCGCACTGATACAAACAAGCCGCCGGCAGCGATGCAGGAAACAGGAAGCAGGAACAGGAAGCAGCCCTGCTGTAGACCTGAGACTTGACTTGGACTCCAAATTGAATGCTAAATAACATGGAGAACATACAGTACAATTTATTTTTCACATGCTACAGATTATAGAGGTGGCCATTCATTCAGATACAGATTATTTGGTTCAAATGTGATATTCCACAGCAGAGCTTCAAGTGTTTATTGCTTAAGCTTCTAAAACACTGGGGTTGACGATCATGCTAGATTCCAGTAAAAAGACACGACAACTAACAAACAGGGATGTATAGGAATACATGTAGTAATGGAATGTGTTAAACATGCATGTTATAAATCCTGTCTTGTGCCTTTGGTTTTCTTGTTGAAACAAATGCCGGCAACTAGACACAAAAGTAATATACAAAAAATGAAGGGAAGTAACCAATGGAGATAAGTAGATCCCAAAGCAGTTCTTTTCTTTGTGTGAAAGAAGATGTAAAAGAACAGAGCAGTCATCTGTTTTTGCACTGTGGTTTAAACTGACACACAGTTTGGTTGATTTTGTAATTCAGCAACATTTTATGTGACTAAAGAATAACACATCATAATCATTTACATTTTTACTGTGTGAAATGTTGGCGCTGATGTACCTGGGTTGAAAGTGCAGAGTTGTTGAAAAGTCTTTGTTTCGTTCTTCCAGCTGACAGGGTTGCTATAGTTACAAACGATGAAGTCATCAGTGCATTTCAGGTTTAGACTGTAGATTCCAGATGATTTCACTTCATCAGAACAGCTGCTGTTACTATAATAGTTGATGATTGAAACACACAGGTAAAGATATTTAAGAGTTCAATTCCCAGCTCGAGGTACTTACCTGATCCCACCCCTTCTCTCTCTCCACTTCACTTCCTGTCCTCTCACGGTTACTGTACAAATGAAAGCGAAAACACCAAAAATTACTCTAACTCTAAAACAGTCTAATCCAATGAATCAAAAAAAAAAAAAAATTAAAGGAACTGAACTGGATGTCATATAGGTATAGGATTTTTAAAATATTTTTTGCTAGACAGAGAGGAAATGATGGGATGAGAGAGAAGGTACAGGAGCCGAGAAAGGACCACATGATGGAACTAGTGTTACACGCAGCGCTTTCATGCAACAAGTTGGTCCACAGTCTACTGGACCACCGGCACCGACCAGGTATTGGGTTTAATGGAAAACTTTCACTGTTTTTAAATAAAAGCAACTAAACATACTTTATTTGAATGTAATATATTTATCACACTCACCTATGATAGACACTCTGTGTTCAGCAATACATGTTTCTGAAAAGTTCCTTGTTATTGCTGTGTAAAGTCCACTATCTTTCTTCTGCGTGTCTTTTAGTTTTAGAGAGAATGTTTTACTATTGAAATCCACTCTGTGCTTATATGAAGGATGAAGATCTACTTCTTTAGTTGCCTTTGTATATATCACTATAATATATTTCGTTTCTTTCTTCCAGTTGAACTCTTTAAACTCAGCAGGTAGTTTCTCTCTCTGTATATCCAGTTGAACAGAATCTCCTGTCTGCACATACAGTGTCTCCATCACTGGACCCTGAAGAGAGAGAAAATACAGTTATTTAAAATTGAGTTGCTGCTTCTTTACTGTTGATTTTCATTATCTCTGTTTTCTCTTATTTCATCCAAAAGAAAGTAAAATACAAATTCAGTATAAACAACAATCAGATGCACCATTGGTAAGAAAATAATATTTTATCTAAAATTGTTATTTAAATTTGTAACAAGGTCAATAGAAAAAACAATGTGATGAAAGGTACATGGTAAGTGACATTACATATTTTAACTGCTACATTTCGATGTGTTCTGGCCTGAGGGCCCAAAACAAACATCATTTTTTACATGCATCCTTTACCGTTTAGGGTATTGTAATATCCCACAATGTGACAAGATATCTTCTCCCTATAACTTGCTGTGCTAACAGTAAATTACTTTGATATATTACAAAGAAATATTATAAAATGAGAGTTATATCTGTAAATACGGCAGTTAATTTCTCTTTAATTAATACACATTGTGGCAAGGGGGGCATGGTCCAGCGAGGTCTGGGGAGAATGGGATGGGAGATCGGCGGGAAAGAAGTACGGCAAGGGATGATCATAAACACCTGTCTCTTGTTTCAGTGATTGGCGAGAGGAGAATAAAAGCCAACACGAGCGGAGGACAAAGGGAGACGGAGACGACGGCGATGTCGACACGGTTGTGGAGCGGGTCGTACTGGAGCAGTTCGTGGCTCGACTACCCACGGAGACGGCCCGGTGGGTCCAGTGCCACCGGCCGGCATCGCTGTCTCAGGCCGTCCAGCTGGCGGAGGACCACATGGCGGCGGGCCGCGGGGTCGGCGACCCCCAAACTTTTAACCGTTTTTTTTTCCCTTGTCCTAGGTCTCGTCCGGTGTCACCGACAGCCACCCAAGACCGGAGTGGCCCGGGGGTGTGGTTCCTACAGGCCGTGAAAGCGTCTCTACGGCGCGGGGAGGCGGCCGGGGGGATGGCAGATCCCGGCCATCCGACACCTTCCTCTCCTTTCTCCTCTCGCCAATCCCTTGGCCGGCTTCCTACCACTGGGGCGGCGGGTAGGCCTGGGCCGGTCTGTTGGCGGTGCGGGGATCCGGGGCACCTCATCAAGATGTGTCCAGTTATGGAGGTGGGTGCGGTGATCCGGATCCCCGATGCGCCGCAGGCTGCCCTCGATCAAGCTGGCCTATACCAAATACCTGTGAGTATAGAGGGGGGTATATATCAGGCCTTGGTGGATTCAGGCTGTAACCAAACCTCGATCCACCCAGGCGTGATTCAATCCACGGCATTGGATACGAGCCGCAAGGTTAAGGTAAGGTGTGTGCATGGGGAGGTGGTGAGTTACCCCTTAGTGTCGCTGTCGATCCAATTTAGGGGAAAGAAACATACGGTGGAGGTAGCCGTTAATTCGCACCTCAGACACCCACTAATTCTGGGGACAAATTGGCCGGATTTTAGTATTTTGTTGGGACATTTATGCGTGGGTGTCTCTTGGGGAAAAGGCGAGGGGAAGGGGGCGGTGGCGCAGCTTGGAGAGGCTGAGCCAGAACCATCGACGACGGGTTCAGGGGAACTGAGCGCAATTGAGAGGAAAAATCTCTCATCGTGTGATGATTTTCCCCTGGATCAGTCACGAGATGAGTCGCTCAAAAATGCCTTCGATCAGGTCCGGATGATAGACGGACAGCCGCTCCACCCGGCGCGACCACTCACCTATCCCTATTTTGCCATCATCAAAGACAGGTTGTATCGAGTGACCCAAGACACTCAATCAAAGGAGGATACAACACAATTGGTCATCCCGAAGAGCCGCCGGGAAATGCTTTTCCAGGCGGCTCATTCTAATCCTATGGCAGGACACTTAGGACAAAGCGCAACACTAAATCGCCTAACGACCCGGTTTTTTTGGCCGGGCATCCACGAGAATGTGCGCAGATGGTGCGCCACTTGTCGTGAATGTCAGTTGGTAAACCCACCGGCCACCCCAAAAGCACCATTGTGCCCACTCCCGCTGATACAGGTCCCCTTCGAACGAATTGGTATGGACCTGGTCGGGCCGTTAGAGCGATCGGCACGAGGGCACCGCTTTGCATTAGTCATTGTGGACTATGCAACCCGATACCCCGAGGCAGTGGCGCTCCGCAATATTTCCGCTAAAAGCGTGGCGGACGCGCTGTTCTCGTTAATCGGAAGTTCGTTCACGAGGACGCCAAAAATTGGGATAAATGGCTGGAACCCCTGTTATTTGCGGTGCGCGAGGTCCCTCAAGCCTCCACGGGGTTTTCCCCCTTCGAGCTACTCTATGGACGTCAGCCCCGTGGGGTGTTAGACGTCCTAAGGGAAAATTGGGAGGACGGACCTACTGCTAGTAAAAACGAAATTCAGTATGTCATGGACCTGAGAACAAAACTCCACACGTTGGGGCGGCTCTCTATGGAGAATTTGTTACAGGCCCAGGACAGACAAAGCCGGCAATATAATAGGGGTACCAGACTATGTCAATTTACACCGGGAGAGAAAGTCCTCGTATTACTACCCACATCTAGCTCAAAATTACTCGCTAAGTGGCAAGGACCCTTTGTGGTCACAAGGCGAGTGGGGGATCTCAATTATGAGGTAGTAAGACCTGACAGAGGCGATACACACCAGTTATACCACCTCAATCTCCTGAAAAAGTGGAGTGAAGCGGATGCAGTGATGCTGGCAACGGTGGTTGGAAGGGAGGATGATCTCGGACCAGAGGTGGGAGGTAAGAGCCCATCTACCACGCTGGCAGCGGTGGGGGATCACCTCTCCCCTACCCAGATCACTGATGTGGCCCAGTTGCAGGCTCGTTTTGCCGATGTGTTCTCGCCTCTGCCAGGTCGTACTTCACTCATAGAGCACCATATTGAGACCACACCGGGAGTCGTAATACGTAGCCGGCCATATCGGTTGCCTGAACACAAAAAAAAGTTGTTCAGGAGGAATTGGGCGCCATGCTAGATATGGGAGTAATAGAGGAGTCCAATAGCGACTGGGCTAGCCCAATAGTTTTAGTTCCTAAAACCGACGGCTCGGTTCGGTTCTGTGTGGACTACCGCCGGGTGAATGCTGTGTCGAAGTTCGACGCATATCCAATGCCGCGGATTGACGAATTGCTTGATCGGCTAGGTGCGGCTCGGTTTTATTCGACATTGGATTTGACAAAGGGATATTGGCAGATCCCCTTATCTCCTTTATCCAAGGAAAAAACAGCTTTCACTACACCGTTTGGATTACACCAGTTTGTCACTCTTCCATTCGGCTTATTCGGAGCCCCAGCGACCTTTCAGCGGCTCATGGACCGCATTTTACGTCCACATGCGGCATATGCCGCTGCTTACTTGGATGATATCATTATCTATAGTAACGATTGGCAGCGGCATATGCAGCATCTAGGTGCGGTCTTGAGGTCACTGAGAGGAGCGGGACTCACAGCTAACCCGAAGAAGTGTGCAATTGGGCGAGTGGAGGTAAGTTATCTGGGCTTCCACTTGGGTCACGGGCAGGTGCGTCCCCAAATTGATAAGACGGCAGCAATTGCAGCCTCCCCGAGACCCGAGACCAAAAAGGAGGTGAGACAGTTCCTGGGGCTGGCGGGATATTACAGGAGGTTTATACCTGACTATTCGACCCTCACCAGCCCGCTGACTGACCTCACTAAAAAGGAGGCACCAGATTCCGTCCAGTGGTCGGAGCCGTGCCAGCAGGCTTTCACCCAGGTAAAGGCTGCTCTGTGTGGTGGCCCGCTATTGCACGCTCCTAATTTTTATCTTCCCTTTCTTTTACAGACCGACGCATCGGACAGAGGCCTTGGGGCAGTCCTCTCCCAGGAGATAGAGGGTGAGGAACGGCCGGTGCTGTACATTAGTCGTAAGCTCTCAAGGAGAGAGACTATGTACAGCACCATTGAGAAGGAATGTTTGGCCATCAGGTGGGCCGTCCTCACCCTCCGCTATTATCTCCTGGGCAAGGAGTTTACACTCTGTTCAGACCATGCTCCCCTCCAATGGCTCCACCGCATGAAGGATACCAACGCGCGGATCACCCGTTGGTATCTGGCTTTACAACCATTCAAGTTTCAGGTGGTCCACAGACCGGGGACCCAGATGGTGGTAGCCGACTTCCTCTCCAGGAGGGGGGGGAGGCTGCAGGCCGGAGTGGGCCCCGGCCTGAGTCGGGCGGTGGGGGTATGTGGCAAGGGGGGCGTGGTCCAGCGAGGTCTAGGGAGAAAGGGATGGGAGATCGGCGGGAAAGAAGTACGGCAAGGGATGATCATAAACACCTGTCTCTCGTTTCAGTGATTGGCGAGAGGAGAATAAAAGCCAACACGAGCGGAGGACAAAGAGAGAGGGAAGCCAGACGATACCGGACGAGAGACCGAGAGAGCTGGAGCGAGAGAGACCCAGGCTAGACCGGGAATTTCAGTGATTGTGCCAGGAGGCCGAGTTACATATTATTTCCTTTTGCTTTGCGTTTTTGTTTTTATTTCAAATAAACCTCTTACCAGCTACGCCGACCCTGTCTCCTTCCTTCCATTATCACGAATCGTATTACACCCATCTATCAAAAAGACAAAATACATCACTACTAAACCCAATTTTATTTATAATGCTAACATATATTTTAGGCAACTAATACAAATATTTAATAAAAAATGTAAGTGTAAAAAGTAAAAAATAAAAAGTGTCTGGATTTGTACCTGTGTTGTATAGAAGCAGAGCATATGACAGCAGCAGACACAACCCCATCCGAACAAATTGGACATTTTGCTTCTCCTTCAGTAGAGGAAGCACTACTTCTGTTTCATGGTGTGATGTTTAAACACTTTGAACCAAACACCAGACCATTGGTTGACAGCACTTATCTGGTCAGGTTGAAAATATAATTGCCATAAAAACTCCTGACATAAGAATAAGATTGAATGGTTTGTATTCTTAAGCTGCGTCTAAACTATTTTTGTTCAATTCAGTTTTATTTATATAATGCTTTTTCAATTTGCATTGTTGCAAAGCAGCTTTACATGCATTATAAATAATATATATAATATAATTAATAATAGATGAATAATGGTGAACAATAGATGGTATTAAAATAATTGCCAGTTTTTCTCCATGCTTTTCTTACTCAAATTGTAAAGTCATCAAGGCTGTCTGTCTGTCTTTGGTGAGTTTCTCGCCCCTTGCAAACCACACTACATTTTTTAAAAAACCTTCACACTTCCTGTTTGTGCTTCACACGCCCTCACTAAATAGAATTCAGACCAGACTAGAATTAATGTAACAGATCGACAGCCGTATTGGGGACAGTGTTTCTCGTGTTAACATATGAATTTAAAATATAATTAAAGTTAGTAGGAAAAAAGGTAACACTTTATAATACTGTTTCATACTTAATAGGTAGTTATGCAGGAACTAATGCAGAACAAATGGTTAGTGCTGCATTAACACTGTAGTCATTACTGATAACTAATGAGGAAGAACGATTAACTAATCAGTAGGTAACAGCATACTGATGTTTAAGGTAAGTAACAATTAGATACTTATTACTTATTTAATAGTCATTAACGACAACTAAATGTTGTATGTCTCCTGCAGAACTATACAGTAACTAAGACCCATCATTAAGTGTTGCTAAACATAATTTTGCCAGTAAACAGCCTATTAAAGATAGATATTTGGTATTAGAATTAATTATATGAATAGTTGAAATTAATTTTAACAAATTCTTTTGGGAATTTCGTAGAAATCTCAATACTGTGATATTTTTATTTTAATTGATTTAAAACAAATCAATCTATTGTGCTTTTCAACCAAAAATAGTAAAAAAAGAATCACCCTCTTAATCACTGTATTGTCACTAATGTTTCTGTGGTAAAACGGAAAGTTTTTCTTGTCAATC
>NC_079894.1:23852267-23919767 GCF_024868665.1 Triplophysa rosa | reverse complement strand
ACTGTTCCTTTCCTCCCCTCTCACTCAACGCAGGACACCCAAAAGCTACACGAGAAAAGAACACGGCACATACACAAAAAAACATACACATGTTTGGTATCATCCAAAAGGTCTCAGTGCAACTGGTACAATGGTCTCACTCCCATAACAACAGAATGTAATAACAAAGTTTTGTAAGAACTTAGCAAACTTCCCTCAGTGCTGGAACATTTCTCACACATTTGGTAACTTTCACCAATCACCTACTGTATGCAGATTAAGTACAGCCCCAGGGATCACAAGACCCAATCACTGCCAAATTCCTAACTCTAAAGAATATTTCCATAATGCTTTGTTCTGGTTTGGTATTTAAGGGAAGTTGACAAAAATATCAGGGAATCTGTAGCCAGATCTCCCGCACAAATTCCTGTGTGTCGTCTCTTGCCAGGTATGCAACATTGAACTTCTCTTTGCTTTATTTCTTATGATTTTCTATTATTTGTTATTGAATTATATTGATTGCCATTGATTATTTGAATTGAACCTTGAATTGGATTTTGAATTATGCTTCCCTTACCTGGCTAATAAATTGTTATGTTTGAATTCATTCTGTATTGTTCTGAGTTTATAAACTTTAGTAGATCACGCTATATCCTTTGTTACCGCAAGTCTACGTTCAGGTTAGTGACGGACTAGAATCCTGTATTAGGTGGAGCATTGGGCATGCCAGCTGAGATTCTAGAGCTCTGACTAACTACTTGGCATTAGTTTAAGTGTAATTAGACCGTAGGGGCTATCGTTTCCGTTTAGAACAGCACATATGTTGTCTGACCAATCTAAATAGGGCAAGTCACCAAAACCTCTGGTTATTGTAATATTATTCTAACTAAGTGTACATAGGAAACTATGGCATGATTATATAAAGCTACCATCAGAGGAAGTAAGATTGGTCTATTTATCTCTATGGAGTGGTCATGACCTCTGGTTGGAAATAATCATTACTTTAATTAAACTGTCATAGTCTAAGGGGACTAGATCAAATAATGTCTCAGGAAGTGCTGGTTGGAGACAGCCATCTGAGCATTACTAGTCATAGAAACCTCTGGCAGTGACCAAGACTGGCGAGTTTGTGACCGTGAGATCCGCATATAACGGCCGGCGCAAGACTCTAAGTGACATTGAGAATCGGATGAAGGAGTGTAATTTAGAATAAAACAGAGGAATCAGACATCCGTCCAAATTTCACAATTATTAATGATAAAAGTTAAATGTAAACTAAATGAGAAGTCGAGATATTATTAAATTGGAGTCAGATAAAATAGAGGTAATTAAGTGAAATATGCTTTCATTCAAATACTGTTTCACTAAACAAAGGAAGACAAGAACACGTGTGAAGCCTTCGCCACGCCTCTGGATACCGTCATTGGACCAGTGGGTGGTGCCTTACAGTGCTGAGAAATCTGCAATAGAAATCTGTCTGAATCGTGAGAGATTTTATGCTGTTGTGTGAGCCACAAACAATTCTAATTGTAAATCCATTTGCTTATGTTCTTATTTCTTATTTTTTTATTCACACAAAGAACATAGAGACAGAAAGACAGATCACTAGTTTAGATTATTACAATAGTCTGTTGTTACTATTTAAGTGCGATTGACGCACGTCAGCATTTAAATAATGCACCTAAGTATACAACCAATGTCCAATAATGTGCACCGTGGTCGCTAATAGACGGATGGGGCCCGGTAAAAGTTCTTGCATATGGGCCCGGACCTTGAAATGGTCTTGTGACAAAAGTAATTTAAAATTCCACCACATGAAACTATATTTATTCACTGCATGTACATTCAAACAAGCAATACTTCCTGTAAATGCCCAGTTTCATATTCATAAAGTTAAATGGTGTGAAAAGATACCCAACTTTGAGCATTTTAAAAATGAAGTTAAAGCATATTTGGAAACAATGCGAACAAGTAAAAATTTAAAAGCAAGAAAAACTATAAAGCTATTTAATAAAGACAAGCTTTTTATGTAAAAGGCATTTCAGTTTATGTTTTTATTTTATTTTATTTTTTGTCTTTTTTGAGACCCCTGTACTCTTATTTGTATAATACTTTTCAAATTGTTCTTCATTTATAATAAAAAAAAAACAAGCAACACTTCCTTTTGCAGAGGTTCTGGGTGTACTCTTAAAGGGACAGAACAAATAATATTTCTGTCTTCATTTATTCACGCACATGTCATTAAAAACCTGTATCTTTCATCTTTGGAACACATACAGAAAGAAGATATTTTGAGAAATGTCTCAGTGGTTTTGTGTCCATACAATAGAAGTCAATGTGCCCATGTTATTTGGTTACCAACATTCTTTAAAATTCATAAATAATTGTTGTTTTGCAGTAGAAACATGGAAATAAAAGTTTGGAATGACATGAGGGTGAGTAAAGTATTATAAAGTAAAACATTTACCTTTTTGGGTGATCTCTTTAATCTATTGATCATATGCATTTTATTGTTAATTCACAGATTCACACCCAGCTAAGGGTCTTTTTACCACAGCATAAATAGTTTTATCACTTTCAGATGTCGGTGGTATTGGATGCCGTTCAACGGTGCTGTAGACAGTGACTGGATTATATGTTTTGCTCTTTGTTGCTGGTGGATTCTGAAATAAACACAAAAAACTGTTGAGTCACAGGCAGAATCAAAGAAATATGGAAAATAATGGCAGAACCATTTGCTTACATAGGATGGAAAATAAATAAATATTTTTTTTAAATAGAAAACTGATGTCCAAGTCCATGTGACATTTCAAACTATGTCCAAATCCTGGTCCTGAAGTATCCCCAACACTGCACATTTTTGATGTCACTCTAATCTGACACACTCTGACACACTATCTGACTCGAATGTCACGTGACTAAACCGGTAAACAGGGGCACGTTCAAGCTCAAACCGGGTTGAACGACATGTTTCCTGGAAATGGTGTGCAATGGTATGCAACGTGGTTTGAGTTACGTTTTCTCTCGTTTGGTGGTTTGGTGTGTCAAAATGTCAGCCCAATCAGAAGCAACATGTTTTTCAACCATGCAGTATTAAAGACACAGCTCGCACAATGGGTCCAAGTAAAGTCGTTTACAAATGTGTCCGCTGCAGCTCGAAGAAAAGAAAGAATGGCCTTCTCAGCTGCCATAGTTGCAACTTTTGCGTCATCAGAACATGGTGTTCAACGCACCCCCGTTTCCATTTAAAAAACGTTTTGCAACGTTTTGTCTCGGCTGAATGCAGCCCTGGTCTCATTACGCTTCTTGGAAAAAGTGTATTAATAGTATTAACTACCGCTAACCAAGCTAGCTGTTTCCATTTTTAGGCATGTTATGCTTTTTTATTTTAATATTCAAATGTCTGTGAGAAGAAAAATAACCTTTTATACATCAATCTGTTTATATGATGGACATCGATTTTGATCATCTTTGGTAGCTCATTTAAAGGCATTTTGAGTAAACCGAAACTTTATGTATTTGAAGTGATACAAAAGACTTAAACTGGATGCGATGAGACTTGTTTTCTGGTTCTGTGTGACGTTTGGCATAAAGCCTACTATCATCAACAGACCTTTGATTTAGATGAACCATAATTTCATACACAGAATTTAACACACATTTTTAAACCTTGATTGTTTTTACTTGATTTGTAGAGTCAGGATCAGGTGTGGTCTGGCTGGTTGCCATGATAACATCAGGTTCCTTTTCTGCAGGTTCGTACATGGTATGAGCATTTGCTGATCCCTTCATCTCCAGCGAGTTTTGTAATTTGTACTCCTGCAGACACAGTCCAGACAGAATCCTTCAACTTTGGGTTAAATGTGTTCAATGTGCATACAGTAGAGTTGCTAAGATAGTCTAGGCTTTTATTTCTGACAACGGAATTTTGTATACATCTGAAGACATGCTGCATACATGATCATTTGAAATGTACCTCAACCTCTGCGTAGACTGTGCTTTCACGATGCTGGGCATTTAAAAGACACACTGTAGAAAAAAATACATTTTACAACATGTAACAGTCAGAACACGTTTATACTGTGTGTAAAGTGAAGTTTAGCATGGATTCTTTACTTATTTTTCTCTAATGCTTATTTTGCTCTTATCGGATATGTACATTTCCAAGGTAGAAACATTTTTACAACACCCTCTGATGTCTTGTTTACTGCTGGGAAATTGGAAAATAATTTTGATACCCAAATTCCTGATCTGAAGCATATTGTATGTTTTATACACAGCGAAAATAGCATGTATTCACCAATATTTCACTGCAAACATACCGTATGAAATATAGCTTTCCTAGTGAACAGTAATTCAATTTCTTAATGATATGAATGTAAGATATGTTCTATACCTTTTTTATTCTTGTAGAAACAAAAGCCAACCACTCCTAACAAACCCAATGATATACAAATAAGAGGAATTAACCAATGGAGAAGTACAGATGCACCAGAGGTTATTTTCTCTAGATGTGAAAGAACAGAGCAGAAGTCATATGCGCGTTTCAGTATATTTTGGCTTTCAGAAATATTTTATGACTATAAAATAACAGATCACAGAATTTTCTTTACATTTGTTTAAAATGTTGTGCTTATTACGTACCTAAATTAACATCGCAGAGTTGTTGAAGAGTATTTGTGTCGTTCTTCCAGCTGACACGGTTGCTGTGGTTACAAATGATGAAGTCATCAGTGCATTTCAGACTTAGATTGTAGATTCCAGATGATTTGACGTCCTCAGAACAGCTGCTGTTGTAATAGTTGATGATTGTGAGATTATCTGCTGTACATGTAAAGTTACAGGGTTGTGCGCTGGACCAGATTGAGTTTACAGTCAGGACAGGAGCTTTCACTGCATCTGAAACACAAATGTAAAGATATTTAAGATTTGTGTTAAGAAGATTTTGCTGCTTACAATCAGTGCTGCTACTGTATATTGTTCATGTAAAATCTGTTTGTTTTTATGACACTCACCTATGACAGATACTCTGTGTTTAGCAATAACCTTTTCTTTAAAGTTCCTTGTTATTGCAGTATAAACTCCACTGTCATTCTTCTGCATGTTCTTCAGTGTTAGAGAGAAGGTTTCATTATTAAAATCCATTCTGTCCTTGTAGGAAGGGTGAGGTTGTGCTTGTTTAGTTGCACTTGTGTATATGACTATAATATCTTTTTCTTTTATATTTTCATTTATCCAGTTGAACTCATTAAACTCAGCAGGTAGTTTCTCTCTCTGTATATCCAGTTGAGCAGAAGCTCCTGTCTGCACAAACACAGTGTCCTCAGCACTGGAGCCTAAGGAGACAGAAAATGCGGTACAGATTATTTTTGTGTTAAGGCAAGGTTTAGTAGCTGCTTCTTTGTTGTCATGATTTTTCATCTTATCTTACCTGTTGTTTGTGACTCAGTTATTCGCTATTATTTCAGGTACAAACATCATAATCAATATAACAAAAACTTCTGAGCCACCATTAGCAGGGTACCCTTTTTCCTGCAACATGAGCCCCAAAAATGAGTCTGTGCCCCAGTAAAATGAAAGGAATAGTTCACCCACAAATGAAGAACCAAACAGATCTCTTCCCCCATCGACTCCCATAGTATTTATTTTCCCTTTTATGGCAGTATATGGGGGATGATAACTGTTTGGTTACTGCGATCTTACAAATATCTTCCTTTGTTTTCAGCAGAACAAAGAAATGTATACAGGTTTGGAACAATCTGAGGGTGAGTAAATGATGACAGAATTGTCATTTTTAGGTGGAGTATTGCTTTAAGATTATAGTAGATAGACAATTCTATCCATTGAAGGTGATCATTTACATTATAACGCCCACTGAAGCAAAAAAATGTTTCTCTGCAGACCGATCAATTCAATTCAATTTTATTTATATAGCGCTTTTCACAATGTGCATTGTTCCAAAGCAGCTTTACAGGAGCAAATAAGAAAAACACAGAAAGGTAAAACACAGCACAGTGCATGGTGTTTATAGACCAAGCAAGATCATTATAATAAATAATATCTAATAATAAATAAATAAATGCAGTCTCCCGATCAGCATGTGACATCCAAGAATAAAAGGAACAGTTCACCCAAAAATGAAAATTCTGTCATCATTTACTCACCCTCAAATTGTTCCAAACCTGTATACATTTTATTGTTTTGTTGAACACAAAGAAATATATTTGGAAGAATCATAGCAATTTTCAGTATTGGGACATCATTCACTAGCAGAATACAAATATTTTGATTACTTTGACTACCAGTTTAAGATTTTCATTTTTGGGTGAACTATCCCTTTAATATTCGAAAGCACGTTGGGCCTCATTTATCAATCTAACGTAGAAACGAGCGCAGATCCTTGCACAGAAATTGTCTTACTACAGGGTTTACGTGCGATTCATCAAACATTCATATGCCGCCAATCTCATCGTACGAATGATCATACCTTGATAAATGTGGTGGCTGATATCGGTCATAATTTACCTCGCCCCTAGATTTTGCGACATGTAGAAACATAATCCGGCCAAAAAGAGGAACTTTTCCGATTTAGAAAATTAAAGTTTAACTTTGAAAAGCAGAATCAAAGTAAGTAAAAAAAGAGTTTGGAAAGACATCACTGCTGCGGTCGACAGCATTGGTGTAGTGAACCGAACGGTTTGTATTTTTTTATTGTATATTTATGTTTTGTAAATATGACCGCAAATAGTTTATTTATTAGTGTTTCACTATTATTTTTACACTGAAAGTATTATTGTTGCTTTAAATTACTTTGGTTACGGCGCAATTATAGAATAATGTTTATTTGTAAATGTTTTTAAACAGTTTTTTTTCATTTAGGTGAAGAAAAAATGATCTGTGGCAGAGGAAACAGATGTATGTTTCTATGCAGGATACATGTTTAAAATCTAATGCTGCTAATCTTGCATTTCAGGCTGCTTAAATCAAGCACACACAGTTTTATGTTTGCTTCATTTATTTTTTCTCTTTCAGATCTGTCAGAGGCAGGACCAGCGGTCTTCAGCCCCCACAAACCGGTAGGCTTTCAAATAGGCATTCTAATGAAAACAAACAACATGCATGCTTTAATGTTTTTCTATTTGTGCAATGTTTATTTATGCTTGGGTGTTTGTGAAAGACGCCCACTGGGTCACAGCTTGAGGTTGCCTGGCTTTGTGTGGCAGGCTCCAGGCAGGTTTTTGGGGGCTGAAGACCACTGGTTCTTGCCTCCTACAGATCTGAAAGAGAGAAAAATAAATGAAGCAAACATAAAACAATAGGTTACTGTCATAACCCCGGTTCTCTGAAACATCGAGTGGAGAGATCCACCTATGGGAAGGGCATCCGTACCTGACCTCTGCAGAAGCATCTAATTGCACCAAGTCTGGCTAGACAGACAGAAGTGCGCAGCCAATGCCAGGTAAGGCCCCACCCCCTTACCTGAGCGCATATAAGGTCTGCTTGCGCTGCTGTTCCTCAGTAAGTATATTCGCTTCTCGTGCTGCAAGCGGGGCAAAGCTGGTGGATCTCTCCACTCGATGTTTCAGAGAACCGGGGTTACGACAGTAACCTATTGTTCTCTTTCATCATCTCGTTTCGAGATCCACCTATGGGAGAGACATGGACAGCTCCCCGATTGCCCAATACACTCACAGTGAGGTTCTGAAAGCCAGAAAAAACGGTCACCCCCAAAGGGGCGGTGCATGACACGTCCCATAATTATGTCCCTGGCAGCCCTGATGCGCACGCATAGCTGCTGCGCACATACAGGACAGGAACATGTATGAGGCACACACATGTAATTAACCCAGCAACACATATATACCACCCAGGCCGGAATGTGAATGCATGCTTGGTGACATGAATGCGCACGGCCCACCGGCCCGTTCAACCCTCGTTACCATAACAATGTGTAAACAGGAGGTGAAGGAATATAACAAGGAGGGGCTATGAAGACCCCACTCCTAAAACAGAATGTGCTACCGAGGTTTTGGTGACATCCAATCGGTAGTAACGCACAAACGTATGGGGAGAAGCCCAGCTGGCTGCAGAGCAGATGTCCTGCAGTGATACTCCCCTGAACAAAGCCCAAGAGGCAGCTAAGCCCCTCGTGGAATGAGCTCTGATGGTACCTGGGGGCTGCACTCCCCTTGATACATATGCAACTGCTATAGCGTTCACAAGCCAATGTGAGAGGCGCTGTTTAGATATGGGACTCCCCTTATGAGGGGGTGCCCACGAAATAAAGAGCTGGTCGCTCTTCCGGAAAGCACTGGTCTTGGACATATATGCCTGTAATGCACGAACAGGACACAGAGCATTCAGCCTCTGATCCTCCGCAGAGGAAAAAGGCGGAGGGTGAAAAGCGGACAGCTCCAACACCTCCGAAGTGAACGCAGGGAAACATTTAGGCATAAAAGCCGGGTTAGGTTTAAGAAAAACCTTATCTCCACTCAAAGAGAATTTCGTGCACGAGGGATGTATTGAGAGTGCATGTAGCTCACTGACACGTTTGGCTGATACCAAGGCCAAGAGCAAAGCCGTCTTGAAAGACAACAGCTTCAAGGAAATACCTCCCAGGGGCTCAAGCACCAAGGAGAGGTCCCATTCAGGGACGGTTCTCCTGATGACTGGCAAGGAGCGATGGGCACCCTTCATAAATCTGCGGATTAAAGGATTCTGCCCGACTGTTGAGCCCTCAAAGCCCACATGACAGGCAGAAATAGCTGCCAGGTACACCTTAATTGTGGAAAAAGACCTGCCTTTATCCATAAGGTCCTGTAAGAAACACAAAATATCAGGAACTGAGCACTGATATGATGTGAGACTGCGCCCATCACACCACTCTTCAAACACTTGCCACTTACAACCATACAAGGACCGTGTAGAAACGGCCCTGGCATTTTGTATAGTGGCAACCACACGCGGGTGAAGCCCCAGCGCGTTTAAGTTTGACTTCTCACGGGCCAGACCCAGAGAGCCACCCTGTCCGGGTGTGGGTGATAAATTTCCCCATTCGCCTGAGACAATAGGTCTGTGCGGAGGGGGAGGCGCCACGGCTGGGCGTATAACAGAGGGATTATCTCTGCCAGCCACGGTGCTTTGGGCCACCTGGGAGCTATTAGAAGGAGAGACAGGCCCTTCTCTCTCACTCTGGCCAGTGTGGGAATTATCAGGCACAGAGGAGGAAAAGCATACAGCAGCAGCTTGGGCCATGGGTGGGCCAGTGCGTCCACCCCGAGGGGCGCGTCCGAGTCCTTTAGCGAGAAGAACATAGGACAATGGTTGTTTTCGCGCGAGGCGAATAGATCTACGGTTGCCTGTCCGAATCTCCACCATATCATGCCCACTATCTGAGGGTGGAGGCGCCAATCTCCGTAGAGTGGGTTCCCCCTCGACAGAAGGTCCGCACCTCTGTTCAGAATGCCTGGAACATGAGTCGCGCGTAACGACAGGAAAAACCGCCCGCTCCACACCAAAAGCTTGTGAGCTAGAGCGTGAAGTTTCGGTGAGCATAAGCCGCCCTGCAGATTGATATACGCGACTGCTGTGGTATTGTCGCAGCGTACGAGCACATGATGTCCTAGCAGGCGAGGCAGAAAATAATTCAGAGCTTTCCATATGGTCAGGAGCTCTAAATAATTTATGTGTGCTGAACGTAGTATGCTCGGCCACACACCGTTCACCACTCTGCCCTCCTGGGTGGCACCCCAGCCTGTTAGGGACGCATCTGTCGTCACAACTTTCCGCATCACTACCATTCCCAAACGGGTCCCCTGTGCGTAAAAGTCCGCGTCTCTCCAGTGGCGAAGAGCTGCCGTGCAGGCGCGCGTCACTGTCACAGAGCGGCAGAGATCCCGTACCGGGCTGAAATGTAGTGACAAAACCCATTTCATGAATGCTCTCATTTGCAGAAGTCCCAGCGGCAAAACTTGGATAACTGAAGCCATAAGACCCTGCAATCTGAGGCATGTGCGATACTGCACTCTCGCCCCCTCTCTGAACTGCGACACGCAGCTCATTAGAGAGAGGACGCGCTCCTGGGAGAGACGCGCTCACATGGAGACCGAGCTCAGCTCCAAGCCCAGGAAAATCACACTCTGGCTGGGTGTAAAATTGCATTTGGTCACATTCACCCTGAACCCGAGAGATGTGATGTGTGTAAGCACGCTGCAGGTGTCCCGCAGCACTTTCTCTTCCGATTCGGCCACGATGAGCCAATCGTCTATGTATGTCAAAATCCGCAGACCTGACATTCTCAGGGGAGCCAAGCTCGCCTCCGTACACAGACAAAAAGTCCGAGGGCTGAGTGAGAGCCCGAAAGGAAGAACAGTGAATTCGTAACATATGCCTAGATAGGCGAAACGAAGAAACTTCCTGTGTGGCGGATAAATGCTTATGAGGAAAAAAGCATCCTTGAGATCGACCGAAGTGAACCAGTCGTTCTGTTTTATGGTGCAGGCCAGAGTGCCGTGGTTTAACATTCTGAAATTGTATTTCCTCAAATGTTTGTTCAACATCCGGAGGTCCAAGATGGGGCGGAGAGAGCCGTCCTTCTTTGGGACCAGGAAATAACGGGAATAAAACCCTTGACTTATCAGGCTGGGAGGTACCACCTGAATCGCTCCCTTCATTAAGAGAGAAGAGATTTCTTCATTCAGAATGTGAGCGGAGCTCTCCTCCGCGTGAGAAGAGAGAACGCCGTTGAAAAGCGGGGGTTTCATTACAAACTGCAGTCTGTAACCCTGCATAATTGTTCGCATCACCCACTCTGGAGGCGCAACAGTCTGCCAGGCGGACTCGTAATTCGCGAGCATCCCCACTGGGGCCGGTGAAGCGCCGAAATCCTCACATACGCTCTGTTGGCTCCTTTGCGATGCAATGGCGCCATCTAGCGGACACACTAGGGGCGACATGCGTGGATTTAGAAAGATGTTCTCTCTCTGCAGAGAGACGTACTCTCCCTGAAACAAATTCAATATATTCGTTTGTTTCATTGTGTTTTTTGTGTTGGGGAACACCGGGGCCGAAGCCTTTATTAGTTGGGTGAGGGGAACAATGTGTGTGCTGTGTGGTGACACTGTTTGAGCACATTCCCTCGCAACCGACCCCCTGAACGTGGGGGGAGGAAACACAGTGTCCACTGAAGGCACGGGCTGGGAACCCTGGCCGGTCCCTCCGCGAGAAAACCTCCGTCTTTTGGACAGGGGCTCTGGGACAGAAGGAGCTTGTGGCTCGTGAACGAGGACTCTCTGCCCCCAATGGTCGGACATCAGGCCGGCCGCTTGCGTTTAGAATCGGTCGGGGTTGGGTTGGGCGGGTTTCCCAGCCGCGGCGGGAGACGTTCTTCCCCAGGGTTTAGCAGAGGGTGGGTTACTCTGCCGTGGAGGGGGTTTGTTGCGCGATTTCTCCCTGCTATGATGCGGGTTTCGCACCGTGACGGGGGGGGGGTTAGGCAAACGCGCAGTGGGCAACTGACGCGGAGCAGCTTTCTTAGGGAGGCACAACTTGAAAGCCTCGTCCTCTTTCTTTTTGTCGTCGCACCGTTGCTGCATCAAAGCCACGGCGGGACCGAAGAGAGCCTGGCCAGGCTCGACCGGAGCACCCGCAACGCGCCTCTTCTCACTGTCAGGAAGTCCCGACAGGTTCAGCCAGAGAGCACGCTCCCCCACTACAGAAAGCGCCATGGAGCGCCCGCAAACTTGGACAGCCTGCCGAGCATTGTGGAGGGCGAGGTCGTTGACCGTAAGGATCTCGTTCCACAAGGTTGGCGAGGGGGATCCTTTGTCCAGCTGCTGCCCCAAATCCTCCAAAATTTCCGCCTGGTAAGCGGAAAGCAGGGACGAAACATTGAGAGCCCTGACAGCCAAGGCCGAGGATTTATAAGTGGCCTGATGAACAGAGGCAGAAAAACGGTCCATTTTGCTTGCCAAGACCGGCTTCGGAGGGGCGAGCAGCCCGCCCTGGATGGGGTTGAGATGCCTGGCGATCGACGGCTCGACAGCGGGGGGATCACCCAAGCCGAGAGCCGCCATGTCTTTCACCTCCAGACCCGCGAGACCGTGTTTGAGGTTCAGCGGGTCGCTCCAGTAGTGCCTCACGTGCTTCGCGCACGCTGGCAGGATGGGGAAGAGTTGTTTCCTCGGGCCGGGCGGGGGACCCAGCACTTTCCCATCATACACATCCCTCTCCTGGTCGGTGGTGCTCTGCGGAGCCGGCCACGGAATGTTAAGGCGAGCGGCCGCTCGATCGCACACGTCCAGGAGGATGGACTGGGGTAAGGCCGCGGGGGGTTAACCTGGTAAAAACCAGAGAGTGGGATGGCCTCCTCGTCCTCTGAGACCCCAAGAAGGCTCGCGTCATCTTCATTGCCGGAACCAGCCGGTTCATCAGCGAACGGGAGGTTGCCACCGAAGATATCCTTTTCGGGGAACGCAGGATTAGGTAGGTCAGCCCAATGAAGCGACGTCGCACACTGGGAGATCCCCGGAGGCGCGTCGCCGTCACCGTGTCCCCCATCCGAGTCAGAAAAGCCGAGCTCGATACACTGGGTAGCGGCAACTTTGAGTCGACGTCGCAGGAGCTTTTTCGGCAGCACAAGGCAATGGCTGCAATGCTCCGGGTTCTCCAAAGCCTCTTCTGCATGCTTGAGGCCCAAGCAGACCACGCAGAACTCGTGAGAGTCCTTAGCTGCGATGAGAGCCCCGCACGTGGCCGGGCAGGCCCGTGATGAGCTGGTCCCGGGAGCAGTGGCAGATTTAGAGAGCAACATGTCGGCGAAAAACTCGTTAATATCCGTGGTAGGCAGCCGTGGAAAGTAAATGGGGAGCAGGTGAAAAAAGCATGAGCGTGGGCGGCTCAGGATGCGTAGAAAAAAACACAGCTAACCTGGCTGAATAGACGACTGTCACGTCTAGCGGAGGCTGATCAGACGATATGTCCTCCTGAAGACACACAGTGAGCAGCGAAAATCCAACCGAACTGTGTTAAAGCAGAGATCGCGAGAAGCGAATGACAACTGAGGAACAGCAGCGCAAGCAGACCTTATATGTGCTCAGGTAAGGGGGTGGGGCCTTACCTGGCATTGGCTGCGCGCTTCTGTCTGTCTAGCCAGACTTGGTGCAATTAGATGCTTCTGCAGAGGTCAGGTACGGATGCCCTTCCCATAGGTGGATCTCGAAACGAGATGATGAAAGAGAACTGCTTGTGCTTGATTTAAAGGCGCAGTTCTTGAAAATCAGCGGCCACTAGCGTTGTATTATAGTTTTGCAACGAATCTCCCTTTCGAAGTACGACGGTGGCCGCAACAGTAAAAAAAGATGTCGTCTACTGAGACAGCGGATAGCAGTGATACAAGCAATGATGTTTCTTTACAAAGGTAAGGCAATATATTAACGTAATTAATCCTTTAACATGTATTCTATTGCGAAAGTTACTGTTACAATTCTATAATTAGATATATTTCTTGCGTGCTATCTAGTACACGCTGAGAGTAGTGAAGTAACTAAAGTTAGCTAATCGTAAATAGCAACGCTGTTCAAATCGTTTGATCTGACAGCGACATAGGCAGTTAGGTGTAAGTTAGTAGACGTTTGTCTTCCCCTTTGTAAAGTCAGGAACAACCGGAGTACGTACCGCAGGGACGGAAAAACATTATTATTCGGAGGTTATATGGCCATTTGTATAAAATGCTAACGCTACCGTTTCAACAAAACAGTTGTTTGGTAAACATTGAAAAACTGGAAACATTGAAAATGTTGAATTATCTTACCAGTCTAGCAGAAAACAGGCAACTTCGGCGTCGCCTTGAAAACATTTTTCTTTCAACAGCGCCTTCCATCTGGTAATAGATACACCGATGTTTATCCTGGATTTCTGCCGCCGTTTGTCTCTAATTCGTCTGGCAGCATCACGTTTGCACTTCTTTGACGACGGAGATTCACGCTCTGTCGGCTCTTGTGCACAATACGCATGGTCCTCCATTTTATCAAAACTTCTAAGACAGAACAATCAATTGCTTCAGCTAGACGACGACTACTCCTCCTTCTCTCCGTACTACGACTTACTACTTTGTTCGTCTTCAACTCAGTGATGACGCAAGCTGCGTCTAAAAAAACACACGAAGACCAACATATACGAAACGCGCTCTGTAGAGCTGTTTGTCCGTTAGAGCTTACTGTACAAAACATGGCTGCGCAACATAACAAATTCCATGTAGATAGGCCCTATGTAGATACAACTGGTTTATTCTAAGGTAATAAAAACATAACTTTTCACTACGTAAGGTTTTTATACACATCTAAACGACACAGTTTTGTATGTTATATTGAATTTCTGTTAATAGATCATACAAAACATCCCGCACTGTACCTTTAAGCAGCCTGAAATGCAAGATTACCAGCATTAGATTTTAAACCCCTATCCTCTTTAGAAACATATCTGTCTCCTCCGCCACAGACAATTTTTTCTTCACCTAAATGAAGATTATTGTAAAAACATTTACATATAAACATTATACTATAATTGCGCCGCAAAAATTATCAGTAATTTAGCCTATTTCTACATTCGTTTTTACATAAATACATTAATGTAGGCTAACTCAAACAAAGCTCTTCAAGACTGAAGTCAGATTATAATTTTGTTTAAATGCACAACACAACCAAAGTAATTTAAAACAACAATACTTTCAGTGTAAAAATAATCGTAAAAGTATAATAATTTGCGGTGATATTTATAAAACATAAATATCCAATAACAAATACAAACCTGAGCTGGAGTTCGGTTCACTACACCAACGCTGTTGAAAGTGATGTCTTTCTGAACTGTTTTTTACTTCCTTTGATTCCGCTTTCAAGGTTAAAGTTTCAATTCTAAATCGGAAAAGTTCCTCTTTTTGGCCGGATTACATTTCTCCATGTCACAAAATCTAGGGGCGAGGCCTACACCCTGAATTTATAGGTGCGTGATATGTAAATTATGATCGTTTTCAGCCGCCGCATTTATCAAGGTACGATCATTCGTACGACGGAATTTGACGCATACGAAAGTTTAATGAATCACACGTGAGAGTTGTCGTAAACAGATTTTTGAGCTCGGATGTACGCTAGTTTCTACGGTCGTTTGATAAATGAGGGCCCTTCACCCTATCTCAAAACTTGCGTACACGAACTGAGACCTGTCGTGAGATTTGATTGTAGCAACCGCTCACGTTCATATTGATAAATCAATAAACCAGTTTTCGGTCGTACGCTCATTTCATAAATGAGGCCCAATTTGTAGAGATGTTACAAATAAGTATTGAATTAAAAACACAAAATATTTTTATATCATTTTTATGATATAAAAAACACAAAATAAACTAAGTTAAAGATTAATTTGACTAATAGCATTATTTATTTATTTTAATTTAATTTAACTTTTCTGAATTTCTGATGAGTGACACACAGAGCGGTCCGCACTCGAATTGGTCTGCAGAGTCTCATGAGGTTAAACAACTGGGGTCTCATTTATAAAACTGTGTTTAGGATCCTTACTAAAAGTGTACGTGCGCCCGAAAGCCCTAAATAGCGTACGCCTAAAAATATTCCGATTTATAAAACCGTGCGTACGCACAGCTGTAAGCAATATTCGATTTATAAATAATAGATCACCTGCAAGTGTGCGTACGTGAATCAGCCTCATATCCCGCCCTGTACATGCCCATTTTTACCCATAAATAGTCAATGCAAAGCACCTCATGAATGCTGATTCGTATTAATAATATGCCTGGCATCCAATCCGCTTGTTAAGCCTTACGTCACGCACCATAATGGATGTATACCGTTTCCGGGTCCAACCGCTATCAGATGCCATAGAAAAATAAAAAAAATAAGTAAAACTGCAAAAACCCCCGATCCCATCCTTTATCTCTGTAATGAAATCACATATGGCTACACATGAGATTCACTAATTAATAATTGTTATAATTATTAATAATTAATATTATTATATTAAAGCCAAAGAAGTTCTCTGCAGTATTTAAACGTTTACAGCATTTAGAATGATCATTAACACCTCATTAAAATCACACCATTAATTAGCGGTGTCCTTCATCTGAGATAAAATTTGAGGACATAATTGTAAAAGACGAATCTTCATTCCGGTTATGAACATAGTTAGGACTGATAACGAGGACATAAAGATAAACGATTGTGCGAGAGCTTAATGGATGTATTTCCAGACATTAACATTTGATGATTATGCACAGCATTTAAGGAAAATATATTTAGTATTTATTTACACAGTTATCGTATTTCCTGTAATCCATGCAGTCGGATCATCTCCTCCTCATGAGCTCATAGTGTGATGGACAGACAGCGTCATAATTTTTTTATTTAAGATTTGAGTTGGATTTACAAGAAGGTGCATGAAACAAGTGTAACGAACTTCTTTAGTCCGAGGAACGTTTCAAGAGAATACACTTAAGGAGAACGACGGGTACACAGTAAACCAGAATTTTTGGAAAAATATATCACATTTATTGAAACATTATGTAAGATATATGCATCACATTCAATCACTCACAGTTGGGTATGACGTCACCAGGGCAAATGAAAAAAGCAGTTCACGAGTTCACCTTCGCAGATAACAGCGATGTTGCAGGGATAATAATGATAGAGCATGGGTATGAAGGTTTATGCGTATTTGGCGTGCTGTCCAGGGAGCGGGCTCCGAGCCTGCCGGATCTATCCGAACCCTGGCCAGGGCAAGAGCTCGTAACCGGCTCGAGCCCAGAGCACACCCCCTGGAGTCCTGCGGGAGAATGATCTTTGTGAGGGGATCAGGGGTGGAGGAGGAATGCTGATCTGAAGAGATGAAGCAGGTAAGATGGTTTTCCTATTTATAAGAGTGCTTGCTTGAGCTGATAGGGTAGACGCGGTGATTGCTGATGGTAGACCAGCCGGGCTGATTAAATGCTGGGTAGATGCGGTGATTACTGATGGTAGACCAGCCTGGCTGATTATATGCTCCGTCTCCTCCCGAACTTTGTTAATTAAACATCATTTATGATTCACGGCACAACACTTCACTCTAGTGGTTACTCAAAGCACTGCACCCCCCACACTTCCCAATAGGACTTGAACACAAAATATTCACTTCACACAGTGATATAAGTTGCCATGCACCCCGCTCCGTACATACAACACCCCAGGAATTAAACTTCTGGGTAAGACTACCTGTACCATAGACGCAGCATCAGAATTAGCTGGGGGCAACCGTACCAACCGTTGATTTTGAATCTCCAATTGGTCCCATACTGAAACATATTTTTAGCAAGGTCGGGATTTAACTCCACTTCTTTCCGGCCATCTGCCACCCCAGATTTAAACTTTTAAATCTTTTAAACTTTTAAATCTTTTAAAATTTTTTAATTTTTTTAATTTTTTAAAATTTTAACAGGGTCCCCTTGTTGAGCCTTTACTAGTTTGTCTTCAATTTCCCTTACCTCCTCTGTAGAGCTTTCTGCCCCATCCACCTCACTCACTACCCGGACCTTTGTCGCCTGTCTCTTCGCTTCAAGGAAACCCCCATCCCTCTCCCGGCCATCCCCACCCATAGACCCCGGGAGTCTGGAGAGGGCATCTGCATTAGAATGCTGATTCCCTGGCCTATGAATAATTTTGTATTGGAAGTTTGCCAACTGCTCGACCCACCGAGCCAACTGTCCCTCTAACTCCCTGAAATTATGTAACCAACGCAATGAGTTGTGATCGGTTCGGAGCATAAACTCCCTACCTAGCAAGTAGTGCTTAAAATGCTTAGTAAAGGTCACCATACTAAGAAGTTCTTTTTTTCCGTTTCCGTTTATTTCCGTTCCTGCTTAGACAAAACCCTACTAGCATATGCCACCACTCACTCCAGACCCCCTTCTTCTTGGGACAAGACAGCCCCGATACCCACATCACTAGCGTCAGTATCCAAGATAAATGGCTTTTGGGGGTCTAGGTAAACCAAGACAGGGGCAACAATAAGGCTAGCTTTCAGCTGCTGGAAGGCTTCCTGACATTCTTCCCCCAAACAAATCTCCTCCCTTTTTCAGTGAGACGATGTAAAGGCTGAGCAATCTCAGCAAACCCCTTGATAAAGCGCCTGTAATAGGATGCCAATCCCCAAAAACTTCTCACCTCTGTCTGAGTTTTAGGGATGGGCCAAGCACGTACCGCCTCTACTTTAGATGGATCAGCCATCACTCCCTCCGTAGAGATAACATGGCCTAGATATTTTACTTGGGAAGCAAATAAAGTACACTTAGAGGGTTTAACCTTAAGATTAGCATGGCGAAGCTTGCAAATATTCTTGAAACGTTCGCCCAAAAACAACAATGTCGTCCAAATACACTAAACAAGTAGTCCACTGTAAATCAGCTAACACAACGTCAATTAGATGCTGGAAAGTACTGGGTGAGTTACATAACCCAAAACTCAAGACATTGAACTCAAACAAACCTTGGCGAGTAATAAAGGCTGACTTGTGTCTATCCTGTGGATCGACCTACACCTGCCAATAGCCACTCACCAAGTCTAATGTCGAAAACCAGCAAGCATGTGTTAAGCTATCAAGGGCATCATCAATCCTAGGAAATGGATACGCATCTTTTTTCGTAATCTCATTAAATTTCCGATAATCCACACAAAAGCGCAGACTACCGTCTTTCTTTCTAACCAAAACCACAGATGCTGCCCATGGACTACATGATGGACGGATCACCCCATTCTCCTGCATCTGTTTTATATGGTCCGCAACTTACTGCTGAAGATGCAGGGGCACACGACACGGAGGTAATTTAATTGGCTGTGCAGAACCAGTATCTATCTTATGCAACGCCAGGTGAGTTCTTCCCAAATCACTATCTCCTTTACTAAATACAGACGCATTCCGAAGTAATAACTCCTCCACTGCCCGCATCTGACTGGGACCAAACCCCCGATCTCTTAATCCAAACTGTGATACTAAATAGTCAACCATAAAGGGAGAACCTGAGACTGTGTCATCGCTCTCCACTGTCACAGTACTATCTCCAACCTCTATGTCAGGGAAAAAGGTACCAAATTTCATATTTTGCTTTAACATACAGTTGCCGGTAAGAAAAACTCCAGCACCTTTTGCAGCAACTAAGGCCAAACCAAACTAAGCATTTGGCCCACTGTACCCGCCCTCTAGTTTCCCTGCAAATAGGGGCAATTCCTACGTAGATGCCTTGTGCACCCACACTCCCAACAAGCCTCGGACCGAGAATGGACTGGTTGCTCTGTTGAACCTGTAGGGGGATAAATCCGTAAAGGAGCAGATACATTCTTTCTTTGTACCTCTTTCACCGTAACTTGTAGAGCTTTTACCTCTTGGTGCAACTCCTCCACTATACCCAACAAAACTTCAACCTTATTATCAGTGGGTGATGTTTGCGTACTTAAACCACGCACTTTCGAATCCGCATATTGGGTATGCTCTAAACTACGGATGAGCTCCAATTCCGATGCCAAATTAATTGCACTTTCTAGAGTGGCCGGTTTTGCACTGCGAAGATGTATGTGCATATCACCACTACCTATATGTGCTATAAAATGATCCCGTGCCAGTAAGTCCTGTGTGGCAGCATCCACTGCAGGGTAAGCTTTATAAATAAACCGCCTTAAGGCATTACCAAATTCTCGAGAAGTCTCATTAGGGAGCCTATGTCGGGAGGAAAAACTCACCCGATTCCAGTCTGCACTCTCACATGGCTCTAAACACTTGCCCATGGCATCTTTTAGAAGTCCATAATTATTCTTGGCTTCCCCCGGAAGTCCACCATAAATATATCTAGCTCGGCTGGAGAATAACAGAGTCATAAACTTTAACTTAAGCTCATTGTCCCACCCATTTACATGTGCCGCCATCTCAAACTGTTCTGACCAATCAGACCATCCACGTCCCACCCCCGTAAATGTTTTGGGCATAAACAACGGACGAGAAGCTTGCATTCTAATAGAGGCAGCATTGGCCATGTCGCCATTTGTCAAATCTACGTTTGCTCCTGGTTGATACACAGACGTACCATCGTCCTCCATTTTCTCGTATTATTTCTAACGTCCCACCGCTGCCACAAGTATAACGAACCTCTTTAGTCCGAGGAACGTTTAAAGAGAATACACTTAAGGAGAACGACGGGTAAACAGTAAACCAGAATCTTTGGAAAAATATATAACATTTATTGAAACATTATGTAAGAAATATGCATCACGTTCAATCACCCACAGTTGGGTATGATGTCACCAGGGCAAATGACAAAAGAAGTTATGATTCATGGCACACCCCACACTTCCCAATAGGAGTTGAACACAAAATATTCACTTCACACAGTGATATAAGTTGCCATGCACCCCGCTCCGTACATACCCCATAGGACCATTGTAACCTTCGCATATAAACTTTAAAACTAACACAATCATCCATTCACGTCATATACTCATTAGACATATGCCCGGTTAACCGAAAATATCTATCACGTGATTTATGCACAACTTGTGAGTGAAGTACGGTAAAATGCTGCTGCATCCGAAAGCCAGAGGGCGCTCTGGTGCAGAAACACGTAGTAGGAAATGCCTAAGGACATGTTTTTACCACTGATCCTCAATCCTCCTCAGGTATTTTCATGATAATAAAGTATATTTATAATGATCATGTTTGATGGGTGTTGCTTTTTCAAATGCACGTTATAAGCGACTCAAACTCGCACTGCTTTGAGATCGAGCAGCATTTCTACTGATCCCAGAGCCGTGCTTCACGGACAAGCTACGCATCAATAAAATAAACGATACCTTGCATTATCGCAGCCAGCTCGGTTTCAGCAGGATTTGGTGTTAACCGGGCACATGTGTTACGTCCTAGGACGTATTATTATTATTATTATTATTGCTTTTATGTGTATGCGTATGCCATTGGGCTTGTTGTTTTCCCCATTTCTCTGTTGTGCTACTCTCGCTCTACCTGTTCACAGGGTAATCATCTGCAGCTGCAGCTCGTTGGTGAGAGTATGCCAGAGACTGAATGAGAGTTAAAGCAGTTTGGAGACGGTTGTGAAGGCACGCACTTCTCCTCTGATCCAGATCGAAAATATTGTTTGTTTTGTGATGGTGGTTCTGTGACTAAGTTCTCTATTAAGAACAAGCAACAGTGGTTGTGAACTCTGGTGGCTTTACCTATCTGAGGTGTTCTTAGCAGCAGTGGTTGCTGATCCAGAGAACTATTCTCTTTACAATGCCTTGAGACAAGAGAGGCTTTGTACAATTTTCTTTTGTTTGGTTAAACTGTTTGGTAATTAAAAGGTATTGTGAACCTGATGGTTATTTTGACGTTTCTTTATTGTTTTGGGAAGCAGTAGGGAGAAAGAGCCTTCTCCCCCCACTTTTCTCCTGTTTCTGTTTAGAGAGGGAGTGAGGGCAGTCTTGTTTATTTATTTTATTTTGTCCATTTTTGCAGGGAAGTCAGGTCTCCCCTTAAACCTTAGTGAGTCCCTTTTGTTTGTTATTTTAGGCTATACTTTCTCCTGAAGACATGCTTCCTTGAACTCTTTTGTGTTTACTAAAGTTTTGTAAATAAAAACCTTTTTGTTTGCCTCTAAGTTAAGCGTTGCGTTTTCACTCTGGGACAGAGGAACGGAAGTGTGTCCATTTCCCCCCCCTTATTTATTAATTTGTCTTTGTTACAACTCCTCTGCCGCCCCTAGACAAAGAGGGGAACGTAACACATGTCTAATACTCATACAGATAATATTTAAAATACAGCACTTCCCCGTTCTCCTCCAAAGAACAAGACCCTGCCCCCGGGGATGTACAGCCCGGATGCCTTTCACATCCACATGAGACTTCCCGGTTTGCGGACCTCACGGAGAACAAGCCAGTCGCTGGTATGCTAGGTTCGGGTCCACAGAACGCGCAGCAACATTCAGCAGGTCGCGGGTGTGCCTGTTCGACGTTCACGCCACTCGTAGCAGTGTCCAGCCAGTCGCTGGTACTCAGTGTCTATTTTGATCCTTCTACGCCAGGGCTTACCTCTGAGCCCTCCCCCAAATCCGGTATGCTCGCAACCACACGACCCAGTGGCCAGTGCTACTAACGTCCCCCCACTATCTGTCTAAACCCAAACAGGTCACGCTATCTAGCTATCTTAGTTGCCGGACAGACCCTATTGGCCTCGAGCAACACACAGCGTCCCCTTGAGATTCCGTCCCTGAACGCACACGGCCCTTTTGCATTTAGTACCGGTCTCTCTTTTTCTCTCACATCAGGTCTCTTAAACGTGTTCACTCTCAGGTGAAATCAATCACCCTCACTTAATTCTCAAGGGGAGACCCGCTCATGGGGGTGGACCAAGCCAACCACCACACCCCCTAGCACAAACCCAGATCCCCAAGTTCATTACACAAGTATTACTCAATACAAGCGCAAATAACTCTGCAGATTTAATCTTTGTGATAATGTGGATCTTTAAGGTAAAATGAAATGTGTGTGTGGCCTTAATGCTTATAAATGCTTATAATCGTTTTTATCTCACTTACTTTATGCAATCTAACTTCAGTTCACTAACTCACCATCGGCGTACGCATCTTTCAGGGCATGTTTTGTGCGTACGCAACGGTTATAAATGAGACCCCTGATCTGTAATAAAAACTGGATTGCTCGTGATGTCATAACATTGAAGCCACCGCGCCGTCATGTTGGTATCCCAAACATTCTATTGAATTAATTGTACGGTATACGATGCTAATGATTAAACTTTCCTTAGCATTCACTGTTTTTGTATCTGAAGTACATTTTTACAACGTAAATGTCTTAAGCATCCTCGTGGTTATTTATTGAACGTCTGGATTTTTTCCTGCTTCTTAAATATTGAGTGAGTAACATTCATCTTCATTACAGCAGTGTACAAATCATATCATAGCTGACAGACAAACACATCAACTTGGGACAAATGTACTTAATTTAAAATCTACATACAGATTTTAGATATCTGTCATGTGTTGGCTGTTCTGTTTGCAAGCAGCTTATTTTTATTTAAAAATGGATAAGAACTTATTTTATTCCAAGAGACGGCGAAGGGAGGAGCAGAAACAATAGGTTAAGCAGACAGCAGGCTCATACTGTCATCACCTAAACATAACCAGTTCTACTACATAAAAAATTCACCTTGTGAGGATATCCCTTTGTAGTAAAACAATTACATGTAAAATTTAACTAATGATATGATCTGCAGTGCATGCTTGCAATAATGTTTGTTATAAGAATAATAGTACAGGTAAGTAGCTATACATGACTCTTAAAAACAACATATTTTGTTTTTTCTAAAAAATATTTTCTCCATGTGCTCCAGTGACGAACAAACTCTAAAATCTCCTTTTATTAGGACATGTACAAATTAAGAATATTTGTATTTAAGGTTATGTCAAATAAAATCAGAACTTGCAAGACTGACACAGAGCAACATTTCTCATAAAGTATTATTCACTTATTTACTTTTTTGCTGTATTGTTAATGTATTGCATAGTTTCATTACCTCTTTCAAGTATAAGAATTTGCGTAATCCCAAAATGTATTGCGATATACTTTTGCTGTGCTTACAATAAATTACTTTTATTTCACTGTATTTTATTACAAGAAACCAGAAAAAATCTATCAATACTCTACAGTTCATTTCAGTTTTTATCAATGAATATGTTATATCAATAAGACAGAAATACATTACTACTAAAACATTACAGTTACTCATAATGGTGCCCTATAGTTTAGGCCACTTAAAGTATAATCTTTAATTAAAAATGATTTCATAGTAAAGTGAATCAATTTGTACCTGTGTTGTGTATAAGAAAAGCATATGACAGGAGCCGCAACGCCATTGAAACAAACAGAAAAGGGATGTTTTCGCTTTGGCATGTCAGTTAAGGAAGCTCTACTTCTCTTCCGTGATGTCTGATGACGTTTCTAACCACAGCGGAACAGTCTATATACTTTTACATATTTATATCACTACATCAATAAAAAAATTGTATCACAACCTTATAGGTTTCACTAAAGCCTTTTACTGTAAGTGTAGGTGGAGGGTTTTTATTCTTCAGCTGAATCTGAAATAAAAAAAATTATAGCCAGTAGGGGTCTTCTGTCTTTGCTGTTTTCGCCCCACCACATCCCCCAACACACATTACTTCCCTTAAAAGCCCCCACACTTCCTGTTTGTTCACTCAATCCTCCACATGCCCACTCAACAGTGTCCTTAAAGTGTTGAAGTGAAGTGACTTTGAAACAAGACCTATAAATATTATGTAGATATACAGTATAATACAAGCATATTTTTGACCTTTAGTTGCTGCTCCTCTGTCACATATAATTTAACTTAGATTTAAAATGTACTTTATTAAAATTCACATTTCTATTATATCAGCTTTATCAGCTATTTGAGTGTGGAAGTTTAAATGTCATGAAGAAAATCTGAAATCAAATCAAGGTAAAATAAAGGGAATACTATATTTACATGGAGATTTTTAAAGGTATAGCTCATCCCCAAATGAAAATTCTGTCATCATTTACTCACCCTCATGTAATTTTAAACCTGTATGACTTTCTTTCTTTTATAAAACACAAAATAAGATACTTTGAAGAATGTCGGTAAACAAAAACCTCTTCACAATGCAAGTCAAAGGGTACCGCTGTTGTTTGGTTACCGACGTTCTTCAAAATATATTATTTTGTGTTCTGCAAAACAAATAGTCAAACAGGTTTGAAATGACAAGAGAGCGAGTAAATGATGACAGATTTTTTTTATTTTAGGGTGAACTATCCCTTTAACAGGTGCTTTATCCAGATTAATTTACAACAGGAAAAAACATCAGTAAAGAGACATAATACATTTTAGCTATTAGTCTATCAATTGAAATAAACTTTTTCTTTAAAATTATCCTACCAGACAGAAAAATTTCACCCACCTACTGACCTACTGTATACCTTTATAGTATGTTTTTGAGTTCTGGATGAAAAAGGTCTCCATCTGTTGGCCAACAGCATAATAGGCACATGGTAGCATTAACAAAACAATGTGGCATGGTACTATTTTTGGCATTGGATTACCCTATCTGAAAGACAGAGCCCCCAACTTCCTGACATTTGACTCATGTCAAGTTCCACACATTTGTTTAACCTCTTTATGAAGATGATTTTGTCAAGAGTGATTTTCAAAACAAAAACCCACACTACAAATAGCAGAATACATATGTATAGTTCATCCCAAAATGAAAATTCTATCATCATTTACTCACACTGTCATTTAAAACGTTTATTAATTTCTTCTGCAAAACACAAACTATTTTGAAGAATATCTGTAAACAAAACCCATTGATCCCGATTCACTTCAATTGTATGGACAAAACCAATGCAAGTCAAAGGGTACTGCCTTTGTTTGGTTACCAACATTCTTCAGAATATATTTTGGTTCTGCAGAAGAAAGAAAGTCATACAGGTTTAAAATGACATGCCACATTGCTTTTGAGATTTCCCAAGCAAAAACCAAATAGCAAAATACAAATGTATTGCATTGGATACATTTATTAAAAAAGAAATCAGCAGAAAATTACATGAAATACAAAGCAACTTTTTGTTTGAATTATAGAACAAACACATTTTTAATACTGAAATAAAACAAAGTAAAATAAAATAAAATGTAAACAGGCTAATACCAAAGATTAGAAAGATGCGCCACTGCCATTACAATGAATGGGGAGGAATGCAACGCTCAATATGGCCGTTCTAGCGAAGGAAGTCCAGCCTTCCAGTGAAACAGAGCCATTGAGAGAGAGAGCCGCCTCTTCTTCATTGACTCCAATAGAACAATTTTTTCACGGTTTCAATAGTTCCCAGAAGTTACTAACACATGGAGCTGCGACTAAACAGACCAACTGAGGTAAACTTTTAACCCATTTAAAGACGAAAGCCATTTAATGAAAAAAAAGGAAAGAAATAAAGCATTTAAAGAGAAAACATAACTTCCTGGTACTATCTGAACGCTCCATGAATCACGTGACGCTCCAGCGTTTCGGACTTCCGTTGGCAGAACTCTCTCTCTCAATGGCTCTGAGTGAAACGAGACAATCGTCAATCAGTATTGACTGACGATTCTCTGGGGCGGGGCTCTCGTGAGGCGCTTGCCAGCCTGTCTCAAAAAAGGTGATTTTTAGCGCAATTTAAGCTAAGCAAACCCAAGTTATGGTACAGTTCGCGTCAGGTTTAATTATTTATAGGACATATGCTGTTTAATTGTGATTTTTGCCAGCAATTTAAAAAAGATCTGCCTTCCCCCATTCAAGTAGACAGGACAGTGTACTTGCTATTAACTGCCCAGAGGCATTGCAAACATTGCCGCCGAGTGGCACGACTTCCATAAACGGACTTTGCTAATACTCGAAAGGTTGAATGTCCTGTAAAGCTGTGGTTTACAGTGTATTTAGCTGTAAACCACATTGATTCATGTGGTTGTTTTTATACCCCTGGAGTGTTGATGATTATTAATATAAAAACACTGGAAACCTGTGAGCTGCGCAGCTCATTGTAATATACTGTAAGTACCAAGAAACATAGCCTATCCCTGAGTATATGTTATGTCATATGGCCAACAGACATATGAGTGTACTTTGACTGGAATGTACAGTACACCCATTAAATTCAGCACTGTCACAGAATGAATACGTGTTTATAAAACATGTAATATAAAGCTAGAAGGTCAATATACAGTATTGTGCTCAAGATGTGCCTGTATTTTTTACATTAACATTCACAGTATCTACTTTTTTTTCTCCCAACTGACATTTCTTATTGGTGATTTTCTAGATATTTTTGTATAAGGTACAATTAGGCATAAAGCATTAACAATTTAAAATGTTTCAAAAATTCTATCATTTAGGACCCACGTTTTTAATTACAAATAATCAAACTACTCACTGCTAGAGAATAACAAGCTTTTATGGAATTGGCCAAATTACCGTGTGACAAATTCTCCATGTGTGTAACTATCCACAGTCCTCTGTTGGATTTCTGGTGTTGTTGGATGAAGTGGTGTCTGGTCTCTTAGCTGGTGGTTGTTTACACACTTGTGAATAAATTGTATGTTCTGTTACAGCAGTGACTGGTTGATTCGGGGGTTGTCCAACCATATGGTAGATTGTACTGGATTCTTTTGTCTCTTGTGACTGAGCCGGAGTCTTTTAAAAGAGTTTTAAAATGTAAATGTTTGCCACAACAATTACTCTAAATGTAATGTTTCAGCCAGTAACAGTGATGGGGTAAATGCATACACGCTGTTTTAGGTCAATATCAAATTATCTTTAAAAATTACAGTGTCATTTCTTAAACCCCCTTCCTTTAATGGATGGCTTAAAATATGCTACAGTCAGTTTACACTAAACTGTACTGTTTTTTTTCAGGTCTTATCATCTATAAAAATTGTATAATCTCAGTTACTAAACATTTAAAATATATGAATCTCACCCGATCTGGAACATCGTATGTATGAGATTCAGTTTTGATGGTTTCCATTGGATGATCCTGAAAAGGAAATTAAATCTTAACCCTTTATGACCTGCCATTGAACAATTCCGCTAGAGTACATTTTAGTATTTTTACATGCTGTGCTGTCATGCTTTTGAGTATTTTCACATGCCATACATCAATACAATCCTTACACTCCCAATTTGAAGGCTATGTATGTAATTGATCCATAGTAAGGTAAACAGGTCAAAAGTGCAATAACCCCCCCCAAAAAAAGGAAAATCGTTTTTTTCCCAATAGAGAGACTAAAGAATAGACAAACACAGAAGAGACAAGCATTTCTGTAAATTTCATCTACTGATGTCAATGTAGTTTACACAACTTATTTAGAATAATAGACCATGTCAAACTAAAGCATTAACTAAACTCAGAGCATTTCCTAAGATGATCTAGATTCTAGAACATCTGCAGCGCTCTCTTAAATGAAATACACATTTTTGAACAAAGCTCATGTTTTCTCGTGTTGTGTCACGTGTGTGTTGTGAAACGCTCTTACTTGTAAACAAACAGTAAACAGTGAACCACACACCCATCAACAAGTTTTCTTCCTTCTGTTCTTCAAATGTATATTTCTGCAAGCCCACGTCTCTGTGTCTTACAGGTAACGCGCATGTTGCGGTGTCTGACGAACAGGTCGCGCGGGTGCGCGCATATGGTGGCATTTATCATTGCTGGCAAACAATATGACACATTTGCAGTTTTGATTGTATAGATATAGATTCATATCCACTTCATCCAACGCTCTTTGTGTTCTGCGTGTTCTTAAATTTCGCGCTACGAGGAGTGATAATCCTGCTTCAGATGATTCAGATCGTGCTGCGAACTGAACAAATAATTTGAACTGATTCATTAGCCTATTCAAATGGTTTTGCCCATTGTTCAATTAATGCTTTCAAAAGAATCGACTCAAAAGAATCGATCACTCGGGAATGCCCGTAAAAAGAGACGACAACCTTGAAATAAACAACGCATTTTATAATGCATATTTTTAAATGAAGGAACGAAGGAACGTCACGCAATGTAAGTTATGTAACGAAGTAAAAGTACAGATTTTCTATTAGAAATTTACTCAAGTAAGAGTAAAAGTACACACTTTTAATTTTACTTAAAAAGTACATATTTTCCAAAATGTTACTCAAGTAAATGTAACGAAGTAAATGTAGCGCGTTACTACCCACCTCTGCCCAATATATTTGACTAAATACAGAATTATCACAAATATCAACCTCAAACTTGTCAATGTAAAAAACTTGCATCAAACACTTCAAAATCACATACAATTTATTTGGACTGTTTACATAAAATAGTTTGTGAGATATAATCATTTTTGTAAACAGTGCGTTGTGAAGTAAAACAGTTAAAATACTGCTTTTGAGAGCAATGTTGATTGAACAGCTAAAACAGACCATGTAAAATAATAAATTACCCTAATATCTGTACTTTACCAGAACTATAGATGCAAAAAGGCTGTGGTGACACTTGTGACAGTTCCTGACCAGAATAACGCAGAGGGGCTATTGACATGTTTCACACATAAATGGAGTGCATTTGAATTTGTGGGGTCAAAAAGATAAATAAATAAAACATAAATAACCCAAAACAAACCTAAACATACTGAAAGACACCGCTACATATACACAGCCTAGCTGTGATGAGACTTGTTGCAGTTCCTGTCCAGAATAACACAGAGGGGCACTTGGCAGGCCTCGCACATGAATGGAAATTGATTGAAACTGGAGCAGATGAGCACTTGGAAAGTTCATCTTCGTCGGACGCGAGTAGTAGCTCCAAAACCTCAGCGCTCGTATACTTCTTTTTCCGTGCAGTCATAACGTTACGCATCCAAGTGTGTGTGTTTGCACTTGTGTTTGTAAATGTGCATGTGTGAAAGAAATGATCAAGCAACGGACTGTAATGATAAAGAGACACAACGACGAGTAGAACGTACAACATACCGCAAACGGAGATCCAATGTCGCGGCATGTGATGTCACCACATGCGACAAACCTTAGGGTCATAGTGCACAGAACGTGATTACGTCATAGGAGTCGTAGGAAAAGGTATCCACGCAACCACTAGTAACCTTAGATCTATAGAACATGTGCGCAAAGACGTGCGATGCATTTTTACAGTTTTTTGTTATAGATTTTTACACAGTTTGTGCAGACTCATTAGAGGGCGAAAACAACGCAACAGGATCGTGTTGTAGGCTTGATCTGAAAGTGTAACGTCTGTCATTTTGTATGCAAAAAGAATTATTCCGCTACCCATTTGGATCCCGTTTTTATTGGCTCTTGAACAGAGACACGCTCCCGTCGGTTTTAAAGGGTTAATTATGTTTTTTGTTGTAGCATTGTGCATTGTACATAGGAAGGTGTATTTAATATTAAAAATACACAATGCTCTCACAATAACCCTTAATATATATTATCACAATCTTTGCTGGTGCCAGAAAATAGGTCTTATTTAAATGATCATTCTCAATAATTTTAGCTGCATTTTGTTCAAAATAATAATTGTTCAAGAGGCATACTTTAGACATCCATATTCCTAATTTAACATAGATCTTGCTATCATTCAAAGATATTTATATTAACAAGATGCAGCAACCATTACAATGAATAGGGATGAATGCAACGCTCAATATGGCCACTCTAGTGAATGAAGTCCAGCCTTCCAGTGAAACGAGCCAATCGTCAATCAGTATTGACTGACGATTCTCTGGGGCAGGGCCCTTGTGAGGTGCTTACCAGCCTGTGTGTTTCGAGTCAGATCTGTGGGCGTGGCTTGTTGGTTTTGACTAAATTATTGGTGTTTCAAGTCTTACGAAACTTTTACCCTAACCCACACTCTAACCCTAACCTAACTCATGAGGGGAGTGAGGGCGGCTTCCACGATCTTCGTGAAGACTCGTGGGGACAGGGACAGACCGAAAGGGAGGACTTTGTACTGATATGCCTGACCCTCGAAAGCGAACTGTAGGAACGGGTGACATGAATCGAGACATGAAAGTAAGTGTCCTTCAGGTCGATTGCCATGAGCCAATCTTGACATCTGATAGACATCAGGATGCGCTTCTGCATGAGCATCCTGAACGGCAGCTTGTGTAGGTGCCTGTTCAGGGTACGCATATCTAGCAACCCCCCCTTTTTTGGGGACGATGAAGTACGGGCTGTAAAACCAATGGAACATCTCGGCTAGAGGGATGAGCACGATCGCTTCCTCTTCAGAGGGGTGGCGACCTCGGCCCGAAGCACGGGAGCATCCTAGCCTCTGACTGAGGTTTGAGAGGATGCGCCGAAACTTGGGCGGGGGTCTGGGGAGTTGGATCGCGTAGCCGAGACGGATCGTATCCTGTAGTCACCGTGATGGTTTGGGAAGCTTTGTCAGGCTCCCAGGAACTGAGACAGGGAGGCTAGGGGTACGTTCTGCTTCATCAACCTCCCGGGGGGTGGTTCGATGGCTGGCAGTGCGGATCCCTCGCCGTGGGGGGGCCCCCGGAGAGGAGATCGGCTCTGCTGTTTTACCTGCCTGGCGATGATGTAGCACAACGCACCATCGATTGAGAGTGCTTAGGCTGATGATTATCCTCGACATTGGGTCTCGCCGCAACGTTGAGTTGCCGAACACCATCGTGTAGAGGGTGAGAGCGGCTGTGATAATACCCAGACGATGATGTAGCACAACGCACCATCGATTGAGAGTGCTTAGGCTGCTGATTATCCTCGAAATTGGGTCTCGCCGTGACGCAACGTCGAGTTGCCGAACACCGTCGTGTAGAGGGTGAGAGCGGCTGTGATAAAGAGTCAGGGGCGCCGGAGCCGGAGGGCGTCGAAGATGACCAGGGCTGCTGGGAAGCAGACGGTGCACGGGATCTCGACGGCCAGAGGGCAGCCGAGTCGCGGCAGGGGAGGATATGCTTGATATCCTCTGTCTGCTCCTTTACTGTCGAGAACTGCGGCTCGACAGTATCACCAAACAGCCCCCCCTTGCGAGATGGGTGCGTCAATAAAGCGGACTTTCTCGGCATTACTCGTCTGTGCAAGGTTCAGCCAGAGGTGTCTCTCCTGGACCACAAGTGTGGACATCGCCCGACCCAGGGCCCGCGCGGTTACCTTGGTCGCCCGTAGAGCGAGGTAGGGTGACGGTGCGGAGTTCCTGCATAAGCACTGGGTCGGTCTTACCCTCGTGGAGCTCTCTCAACGCCTTGGCATGATGGACCTGCAGGCTGGCCATAGCGTGGAGAGAGGGGACAGCTTGGCCCGCAGCAGAGTAAGCTCTCGACATCTTGGATGCCGAAAAACCTACATGCTTTGGACGGGAGTCTAGGTCGAGCCCCTGGGGGACATCGACGTATCCTCTAGCTGCCCCACCATTGAGGGAAGAAAGGGCGATGGAACTAGTTGATGTGCACGCGCCGAAGGGGGCGTTCCAGGTCGTACTAAGTTCCTCATGCACTTCCGGGGAAACACGGCACTGGGGGCGAGTACGGCTTGGAGCCGCTCTCAAACCCGAGGTACCATGTATCCAGCCGCGAGCGTTGGGAGAGGCAGTGCGGTGCACTGCAACTCAATGCCGGCGGCCCGGGAAAGCATGGCTGACATTTCGACGTCCGCTTTTTCCTGGGCTCGAGGAAGGGAGCTCCGAGGAATCGTCGGAGTCCGATGCAAGTAAGTCACCCTCCGATGCTGCAACGGACATCTCATCATCACGCACCGTTTACGAATACGTGGTTGAGGAACAAGTCGGTGGGACCGTCTCATGGGCAAATTGGTCAGACAAGCGAGACGAGGTGCGAACGGTCCGCCAATAATCCTCATATTACCCTCGCTGCTTGCAGTAGCGGATGGCAGGGCTGTAGCGCCACTGCTGTCATGGAACGGGAAGCAGACGAGGTGGTGGCTGAGTCCCGTGGGAACACAGCCACCCGTGATGCAACGTCTGAATCGTCAACCGCCTGCAATGCGGGCAGGACGTATCCACAAGGGCTGCCCCAGCGTACTGGAAGCAGACCTCGTGTCCGTCCCCCTCCTCGATGAGTGTATTGCATTTATTACCTACCCTTACCTTTTAATACCTATAGAGCATCATATTTGTTTGTCTTGGTGTTTTGGTGTCAATTATAAGCAAACAAAGAATGGTACATGGCAGCCCCCCCCAATATCGCCTGTTACCCAAAATGATACTCCATTAAGTAAAAAAAATGACGACAGTTATTATACATGAACTATGAAGAGTAAATGAAAACTTACCCCAACTCCCTCATAGACTGTATTAAAGTCCTGTTGGCCACCTAAGATGTTAAATGTAATATTACTTAACAGGATATTTAATTTTACTTTCATTATTTAATATTATTTTCTATACAAATTTAAATTACTACACAAATACTCCAGTTTATCCAGTTGAAATAAATTTGACTTTTTAACAACTTCTGATTTGTTATTTTTGGCACCAGTAAAGATTTTTTCTACAATTAAAGAAACTACTGTCTGGCTATTAGTAAATGGAAATAATTGCTTTTTTTAGGCTTAAAAGCATGATCATGGCCATTTGAATGAGGAGATAATCGTCTTGGTTACGGATGTAACCGCGGTTCCCTGATGGAGGGAACGAGACGTTGTGTCGAACCGACAGAATGGGGTTTGTCTTGAGAACCTATCATCTTCTGAGTATTTAGAAAAGGCCAATGAAAATTGGCGAATGAAATTTGCATGCCAAGAGGGAAGCCGGCGTGCTCATTCATTCACCTTTGGTCTGAGTAGCCTAAAGCATCCTCCCCCGACCGCTGGGGTGGGCGGCCAGTGTTGTGGCATGAGGGACACAACGTCTCGTTCCCTCCATCAGGGAACCGAGGTTACATCCGTAACCAAGATGTTCCCTTTCTGTCGGTCTCTCGACGTTGTGTCAAACCGACAGAATGGGGTTCCTATGGAAAACGCCACAGCACTGAGCCGCGTCACAATCTCTGCAGAGCAACATTGACTGGCCTGGGCGAGTCAGACGAACATGCTAACGCGAAATTATGACCTTCCAGTGGAGAGGAAGGGGGACCCAGAGCTTTACACAAAAGTTGGGAAGCCCCTAACACCGGCCGTCACGGGCGGAGGCCTAATTCTCTAAATGGCGAGAAGCCGCCCGGCACCGTACGGGCCGCTGGGTAAGCATTATTCCCCCCTGGGGGAAAAACGCTGCAGAGGCCACTACCTACCGTAGGGAGGAATTATTGGAGACACCACATGGTCTCACCATCAGGGGAGAACTCATGGGAAGAAAGTGCGGACAGGAGTTAGCCGCAAGGTGGGAGTCCACCTGGGGAGGTAATGGGTTGCCAAGGTGGGAACCATTCATGAGGATACATCAGACGGAACAGCCCACGGAGGGGGGGTTACCACGTCTGGAGCACTAGGTCCGGTTAGCGCTATGTGGGATAACTCAACTGTTCCCCGGCCTAAGGGGGCAGGGCTGCTCTGCCCAGCCTGTCCCCTGGAAGGGTGCTTAGTGATGGATGGAATGCCTGTTCTTTACCCGAGGGGAAAGAAGTGAGGCTGGATCGCCACTGCTCCCCCCGAAGGGGGAAGGGCTTCCGCAGGCGTACGCCCAACGGCTGCCGGTCCTACCTGTTGCCCTGCAGGACACGGACTGACACCGGTTCAACGCGGAGGTTGTAGAACCTCGCGAAGGTATTGGGCGTAGCCCAACCCGCAGCTCTGCAGATGTCTGCCAGAGAGGAGCCCTGAGCCAGTGCCTACGAGGCGGCGACACCCCGAGTGGAATGCGCCTTAACTCCTGAGGGGCAGGGGCGATCTTGCGACCGGTATGCCAAGGATATGGCATCCACGATCCAGTGAACCAATCTCTGTTTGGAGACAGCTCTCCCCTTCTGCTGACCTCCAAAACAGACAAAGAGCTGCTCAGAGCTTCTGAAGCTCTGCGTGCGGTCCAAGTAGAGGCGCAGTGCGAGTACTGGACACAACACGGAAGGGGTTGGGTCTTCCTCCCCAGTGGGGAGCGCCTGCAAGTTCACCACCTGGTCCCGAAAGGGAGTGGTGGGAACCTTGGGCAAGTAGCCGGGCCGTGGTCTCAGGATAACATGAGAGTCTCCAGGCCCGAATTCTAGGCAACCCGAGGACACAGAGAATGCTTGTAGGTCCCCTACCCTCTTGAAGGAGGCGAGCGCTACCTGGAGGGCCGTCTTTATCGACAGGCGAGAAAGATCGGCATCCCCTAGGGGCTCGAAGGGGGGCCTCTGGAGGCCCTCCAGGACCACTTCGAGGTCCCAAGAGGGAACGGGGTGCGGGCGAGGCGGATTCAACCGTCTCGCGCCCCTCAGGAACCTGGTGACCAGGTTGTGCTGACCTAGAGACTTACCAGCAACTGGATCGTGATGTGTGGCTATAGCGGCAACATACACCTTCAGTGTGGAAGGGGAGAGGTTCTTCTCAAGTCTCTCCTGGAGAAAGGACAGTACATACCTGATCGAGCATCTCCGTGGGTCTTCTCCGTGAGAAGAGCACCAGGACGAGAAGATGCGCCACTTGAAGGCATACAATCTCCTAGTGGCCGGGGCTCTAGCCTGAGTGAGGGTCTCTACCACCGCCGGGGGTAGGTCGCTCAGGATCTCCTCGTCCCGTCCAGGGGCCAGACATGGAGGTTCCAGAGGTCTGGCCTGGGATGCCAAAACATGCCCTTCCCCTGAGAAAGGAGGTCCTTTCGGCCAGGGGGGAGTTGTTGTCAGGCGCACCAGCTCTGAGAACCAAGTCCGGTTGGGCCAATAGAGCGCAACTAGTAGCACTTGGTGCTCCTCTTCCCTGACCTTGCACAGGGTCTGTGAAATGAGGCTCACTGGGGGGAAGGCGTTCTCACTCTTGTCCCGCGGCCAGCTGTGCGCAAGGGCATCCGTACCGAGGGGACCGTCGGATAGGGAGTACCAAAGCGGACAATGGGTGGAGTCCGGGGAGGCAAACAGGTCCACCTGCGCCTGGCCGAACTGCTCCCATATGAGCTGAACCGCGTGAGGGTGGAGTCGCCACTCTCCGCGAGGTGACCACTGACGAGAGAGCCGGTCTGCTGTCTGGTTCAGGTCGCCCGGGATGTGTATGGCTCGCAGGGAGCTGATCACCTGCTGACTCCACAGGAGGAGGCGTCGGGCGAGTCGTGTTAGCTGCCGTGAACGAACGCCACCCTGGTGGTTGGTATACGCCACGGCAGCTGTGCTGTCCGACCGGACCAGCACGTGCCTGCCCTGCACGAAGGGTTGGAACCTCTTCAGAGCAAGTAGCACAGCCCACAACTCTAGGCAGTTGATATGCCAACGCAGGCGGGGGCCCGTCCACCGCCCCGACACTGCGTGCCCGTTGCATACAGCACCCCAGCCCTGAAGGGAGGCATCCGTCGTTACCACGATGTGCCTTGATACCTGCCCTAGGGGACCCCTCCCGTAGGAAGGCCATAGACACACAAGAGGTCAGGGTGCGCCGGCAGAAAGGCGTGATGACCATACGCCTGCTGCCGGTGTGCCACGCTCTCCAAGGAACTCGAATCTGTAGCCAGTGTTTGAGCGGTCGCATGTGCATCAAGCCGAGGGGGACCACCCCCGCCGAGGAGCCTCTGAAATTGTTTCAGGGAGACCGCTGGCTGCCTGAAATGCTTCAGGCAGTGTAACACTCACCGGGCGCGCTCTGTAGTCAGTCGCGCTGTCATGGAGACGGAGTCGAGTTCCATACCGAGAAAGGAGATGCTCTGCTCGAGGGAGAGCTTGCTCTTTTCTCAGTTGACCTCTAGTCCCAACTGATCTAGGTGCCGGAGCACCAGGTCCCTGTGTGTACACAACAGATCTTGCAAGTGAGCCGAGATGAGCCAGTCGTCAAGATAGTTGAGTACCCGCACACCTTCTTCCCTGAGGGGAAGGAGGGCGGCTTCCACGACCTTCGTAAAGACCCGTGGAGACAGGGACAGACCGAAGGGGAAGACCCTGTACTGATATGCCCATCCCTCGAACGCGAATCACAGGAACGGCCGGTGTCGAGGGAGGATCGAGACATGAAAGTACGCGTCCTTCAGGTCGATTGCCATGAACCAGTCCTGACGCCTGACGGACGTCAGGATGCGCTTCTGCGTGACCATCCTGAAAGGCAGCTTGTGTAGGTGTCTGTTCAGAACACGCAGATCCAAGATAGGGCGCAACCCTCCGCCTTTCTTGGGGACAATGAAGTACGGGCTGTAGAACCTGCTGAACATCTCGGCCTGTGGGACGGGCTCGATCGCTCCCTTCACCAGAAGGGAGGCGACCTCCGTCCGCAGTACATTGGCATCTCTGCCTCTGACTGAGGTAAAAAGGACGCCCCGGAACTTGGGCGGACGTGTAGCGAACTGAATCGCGTAGCCGAGACGTATCGTCTTCCTCAGCCAGCCTGACAGTCTGGGAAGCTGAGACCAAGCTCCCAGAAACCGACACAGGGGGACTAAAGGTTTGATCTGCTTCATCGCCCCCGCGGAGGGTGGTTCGATGGCTAGCAGTACGGATTCCTTGCCGGGGGAGGACCCCCGGGGAGGAGATCAGCTGTGCTGTTTTTCCTACCTGGCAATTGTCCAGCTCAACGCACTGTCTGTCTGAGAGTGCTGAAGGCTGGTGTTTATACTCGACATTGCGCTTCGCCGTGACGCAACGTCGAGTTGCCGTCCACCGTCGACAAGAGGGTGGGAACGGCTGTGAAAACCCAGAGAGAGAGGAAGCTCTTTTTGTGAGGAAGTGGGCGCTGGCCCCCCAGGGGGGACCAGCTGATGGTAAGACGGGGCAGGAACCGTCCCTATCCGACCCAGCGATGGAGTGGCTGGAATCGGGCCCGGTGGTAGTCTCAATCTCCCTGGGGTCTCTCCCTCAGGGCCGCTTCTGCTTCCGCGACGGCTGCTGACGGGGAGGCGGTTTCCTCTTCGACGTCCTTTTCCGGGAGGCAGCCTGAGAAGGGGGCACTGGAGCCGGAACCGAAGTCGAAGAGGGCCGAGGCTGCTGGGAAGCAGACGCTGCTCGGGATCTCGAAGGCCTGACGGCGGCCGAGTCATGGCGGGGCAGAATGTGTCTGATTGCCTCCATCTGCTTCTTCACCGTCGAGAACTGCTGAGAGAAATCCTCAACGGTGTCACCAAACAGCCCTCCCTGCGAGATGGGGACATCGAGAAAGCGAACCTTCTCGGCGTCCCGCATCTGCGCAAGGTTGAGCCAGAGGTACCTCTCTTGGATCACCATGGTGGACATCGTCCGACCCAAGGCCCGTGCTGTCACCTTAGTCACCCGTAGAGCGAGATCGGTGGCGGTACGGAGTTCCTGCATTACCGTTGGGTCGGTCTTGCCCTCGTAGAGCTCCTTCAACGCCTTGGCCTGATGGACCTGCAGGATGGCCATGGTGTGGAGGGAGGAGGCGGCCTGACCTGCAGCCGTGTAAGCCTTCGACACCAGAGATGCCGAAAACTTAAACGCCCTGGATGGGAGTCTAGGCCGAGCCCTCCAGGTGGCCGCTGTCTGCGGGCACAGGTGCACCGCGACAGCATGCTCCACCTGGGGGATCTCGACATAGCCCCTGGCCGCCCCACCATCGAGGGAAGTAAGGGCGACTGAGCCTTTCTGGATGGAACGGGCTGTGAGGGGCGCGTTCCAAGTCTTACTCAGCTCCTCATGCACCTCCGGGAAGAACGGGACCGGAGCTGGGCACGGCTTGGAGCCGCGCTCAGACCCCAGGTACCACGTATCCAACCGCGAGCGCCGGGGGTAAAGGCGGTGCTGTGCACTGCAGCCCAATGCTCGCGGCGGACCGTAAAAGCATGGTTGACATCTCAACGTCCGCTTCCTGGGCTCGACCCCCCGGGGGAGGGAGCTCCGAGGAATCGTCGGGGTCGGATGCCAAAAGATCGCCCTCCGATGCTGTGATCGACATCTCATCTTCGTCACGCACTTCCGAGTACGTGGCGGAGGAACAAGATGGGGTAGGACCATCTTTTGAGGGATGGTCAGACAAGCGAGATGGGGCGTGAACGGTCCGTGAGCCTGCGGCTGGTGGGTTAACGTTCACAGTGATCCCCATATCACCCCCGGTGTTAACAGAAACGGGCGGCAGGGCCGTAGTCACTGCCTTCACGGATCGGGTAACAGACGAGGTGGTGGCTTTATCCATGAAGAATACCGCCACCCGTGACCGCAACGTCTGGATAGGCATCCGCCCGCAGTGCGGGCAGGATGTATCCACGAATCCACGGAGACCCAAACACCTGAGACAGACATCGTGTCCATCCCCTTCCTCAATGAGCGCGTCGCTCCCAAGAGAACAGCGGGACATGCCACGCTGGAGAAATTTGCTCTTTTAGAAAAAAAGAAGAATTGCTCAGACACTTCCGGAACTGCCGAGACACCCAGGGGAAAGTCGCTGCAGGAAGGGACCGTCCGCTGCACCACGTCGTAGATTTCCAGCAGGATAGGACCAGCGAAGATCTGGATAGGATCAGCGAAGATCTGGAGATGCTCATCAGATGCTTAGGCTCTGAAGAACAAAAGGTGAATGAATGAGCACGCCGGCTTCCCTCTTATACCCGGACATCCGGGGAGGAGCCCGGCATGCAAATTTCATTCGCCAATTTTCATTGGCCTTTTCTAAATACTCAGAAGATGATAGGTTCTCAAGACAAACCCCATTCTGTCGGTTCGACACAACGTCGAGAGACCGACAGAAAGGGAACATATAGTTATCTCAAACATGGCACAAAACATTGTGCATCAGTAAAACTTTGTAACCGATTGTATTACTGCTTTTTAGATTTATAGCTTATTATAGATTTTAAAGTCTAAAAAATGTTTTTAACTTCATTTTACTGTCCTATATTACAATGTGTTGATGAAACACTTCTAGCTAGTTTAAAGAAAATACTGTGACGTTTTCTGTAACTCTGCAAGGAAGGTCATATGTTTTAAATCCCAGTAAACACTACAAACATAATGAACATTAGTTGCTTTGGACAAATGTTTTGTCTGCCAAAAGCGTAAAAATGTAAATTAAATTTATGTTGTGGAGGTTACTTGTAGGTTCTACAGAAGTGTCAGTTGTTATTGTATAATAAGGTTTTGTTTACACTACCTTTGACAAGGTTTATATTAAATCTACAAAAATATACCTTTATATCTTTTCCAACAGCAGTGAGCGACCAAAGCAAACCCAGCCATAATAACCACACCGCCGACAACACAGCCAATCACTAAGTTGAGATGATTTGTGTGAGCTTCGTGCTTTTTTGGATCATCTCGATCTGCAGTAACAATTAATTCAAACTATGGTTTAAAGTCATTTAATTTATCAGATAGATGATAATCACGTTTTGAAAAGTTTAGCAGCAGGAATTTACCTTCACAAAGCCGTGTAATGTTTGTTTCATATTTTTCCCAGCTGACAGGGTTGCTATTGTTACAGATGATGTTTTTTCCACTGCAGATCAGGATGATTGTGTACTTCTCATGTGAGGTCCCGTTCCCTGGAGAGCAGCTGCCATTATAATAGGTAGAGGTGATTGTGAGGTTATGGCCTTTACATGTGATGTTCCCAGTACAGGAGTCACTGCTTAACTGGTAAGGGATGATGGTAAGAAGAGGAGCCTCCACTTTATCTAAAACACATGTGCAAGAGTATAAAGACACATTAAACAGAGTAATAAGCTGCAGACGTATCTTATGTATCAAATATTGTTTATTTTTCCAAGTATTCTTTCAACAGGCCCTGGTGTTATATTTACTATTTAGAAAGTGGCTTCTATTATTGCAGCTGATGTGGAAATATTATTCAGTTAGATTTAATTCAGTAGAAGTATGATTTAATTACCAATATAATCAATAAGTGTTTTCTTTCATTAAATCATTAAGCTGTGTGCTTTTATCTCATGTGCTTGCTATTTTACTCAGTGGAAAAAACTGTGATAAAAATAGAGTGTGTGTGACAAGCCGAGCGAAACCACAATGAGGAACTCACACAGAGTTGCATGAATAAAAAACAGGATGTGGGTTAAACTGACAGAACATTTAGTTCTGCTAGGAGGGCAAAATAACTGCTAAAGAGTCACACAGAGAAGGAATGTTATGAATTAATCCAATGCATATGTTTTAAGTATAATCATGAGTTTTGATGTGTTTTATTGAATCATAGGATTAAGAAACAACGCTGCATAATTAAAGTATTAGAGGATTGAGTTTTTTGCTGAAAGTATTTTGACATGTTGTCTTGTCACATGAAACTGTCTCTAGGGGACACTTCCTGAAACTAGCAACTGACCGCAGGGTGCAAAAGATGTGTTGCAAAAGATGTTGTTTTGCAGGAACTAACCCAGAAGGATGGAGTCAGATATACGTGGTGCACGGTGATTGGTTGCCAAGGAGCAATACTCCCTAGAGACAAAGGAGGAGTCAGAAGATGAGAACGACGTCAAATACTGAATAAATATGTGTGTTTTTGAATAATCTGGGTTGTTGGCTTGTGGTGGAGTGAGGAGATCGTCTGACAACCCAAAGCTTTGTTACTCCTTTTTACATCTGATAATAAACTTCTAATCGATTTTGGAGAACGTCTCTGTGCAAATTTTTGAACATGCAGGACTGCCTCAAAAGTCCAACATTAAGGGGATCCGGCCTCATGAAGGGAAAAGAGGGAGTAGTGGCACAATTTACTGACAGAAGAGCAGATGAAATGGTATGAAATGTCTGATACAGCTGCACACACGTCTCTGTAGCATTACATCTCGAAACATGAAGCTAGGGAGCTGGCAACATGACTAAGAGGCTGTTAGCAGCTAATGATTGGAAACCCACAGAAACATGGGGTATCCTGTATTCAGACACACAAAAAGCATATTGGGTGCAAGACCAAACAGAAGACACAGGGGTGTTGACACACAAACAGATCTCTAGATGCCATGGTAGGGAACAGACAGACGCTGACGGAGCAGAAAATATGATTGACACATTGCCAGATAATTTATGGTCCCAGGGACCAACTGATGTAGGATTTTGCAACATACCACCAGTTAGCTTTAAGTTAAACACCACCAAAGCCATTTGGGTCCCTCAGTACCGCAACAAACCAGAAGCAGAAGAAGGTGTAGCCACCACTGTTTCCGGACTGATTGAAAAGGGAGTGATAACCCCTTATAGGTCCAATTGGAACACACCAATTTTTCCAGTGCCTAAACCAGGCACCAACAAGTACAGGTTGGTACATGATTTACGCCAGATAAATTCCATTGTAGCAACACCTACAATGACAGTACCAAATCCTTACACAGCATTGTCTGAAATCACTCCAGCACATCAATGGTTTACATGCATTGATTTGGCAAATGCTTTTTTCTGCATTCCCATTGCAGAAGACTGCAAACAATTTTTGGCTTTCACGTACAGAGGATGCCAATATTCTTACAACAGACTACCACAAGGGTATATTTTGTCACCAGGAATTTTCAATCATGTCTTAAAACAGCAGCTACAGGACTGTAGCTTACCCGAGAACTGTGTCATGATCATGTATGTCGACGACCTACTTTTGGCAGCCACAACAGAAAAGGCGTGCCTGGAAGCTACCAGACTGGTGTTACTTAAACTGTACAGATCTGGTTTCAAAGTAAGCAGGGAGAAACTGCAAGTAGGCAGACCTTGTGTTACATTTTTAGGTCGGCTGATTACAGCATTTGGTTCAACACTGACAGGAACACAGAGGCAGAGTATCTTGAGTCATCCTAAGCCAACCACTGTGAAAGACATGTTGTCATTTTTAGGCCTCACAGGATTTAGCAGACATTACATCCCTATGTATGTCTCACTGACTGCACCCTTGAGACAATTAATCAAAGAACAGGGAATGAAGAATCTGAAAGCAGAACTTCAATGGACACAAGAGGCTGAACGGACGTTTATTGACCTCAAGACGCAACTAGCACATGCCATGCATCTAAATTGTGCTAACTATGATCTACCTTTTTTCCTGGATGCCTCAGAATCTGGAACCAGTGCGCATGGTGTGCTCTTTCAGAGAGACCTGGGTAAGAGGAAAATATTGATGTATGCCAGTGTACTACTAGATTGTGTAGAACAAAGACAACCACTTTGATCTCGTTTTGCAGCCGGCTTGGCTAAAGTAGTGCATAAAACCGAACATATTGTCATGGGTCATCCGTTAACAATTTTGACCACACATTCCATCATGTCATTTGTTAAATCATCATCCTTTACGTTTTCACCACTGAGACAGAGAAGAATAGCTAAGATTTTGACCAGCCCGAATCTCACATACACTCATGAGGGCATCAACATGGCTGACTTGATGGTAGATGGACAGCCAAATGATTGCGCTCCCATCACCGAAAAGGCATCCAAAATAAGAACAGATCTGTCCGCAGTGCCATTGACAACCCCACCGCCAGTTATGACATTGTTCACAGATGGTTGTTGTTTCAGAGCAGAGGATGGGAGCCTGAAGGCAGCCTATGCAGTAGTTGAACAGGTGGGAAGCTCATTAGTGACAAGAGATGCAGGGAAGTTAGAAGGAAAACAGTCAGCACAAAGAGCTGAAATGATAGCAGTAACAAGAGCCCTTCATTACGCTGGTGAGACTCGTGTGAACATATATTCCGATTCAGCATATGTTGTAACAGCTGTCCACGTGGAATTGCCCTTATGGCAGAGATGTGGGTTCACCACATCAACAGGTCGACCAATTACACATGCATGTGAAGCCAGGGACCTTTTAGAGGCCCTGATGATACCCAAAGAGGTAGCAGTTATTAAATGTCCAGGACCTTCCAAAAATGATTCCCCTATCACTGATGGAAACAATGCAGCTGATCTAGCTGCCAAAACTGCAGCTGGCTATGTTGCAACTCAGCAGGTGGTGAGATCAGATAGAGCCTGTAGTGATCTTTTGCCTCGTTTCACTCGAGAATATTTGGTCAAAGAACAACAGAAATCTGCCCCTGAAGAACAATCAGTCTGGTTGCAGCATGGAGGTATATGCTCGCCAGATGGTCTATGGCAAGCGCCAGACGGACGTCCGGCATTGCCTGTCTCTCTGACCGGTTCAATCTTGACTCAAGCTCATGGTCTCAGCCATGTCAATGACAAACAGATGATGCGTGCTCTTGAACATTGGTGGCATCCATTCTTGCAATCAATGGTGTCAGGTCACGTGACAAGTTGTTCTATCTGTCGGGAACATAATGTGAAACCCAGCATCAAACCAAAGAAAGGTTCATTTCCTTTGACATCAGGCCCAGGGGAAGAGATTGTGATTGATTTCACAGACATGATCACAAAAGTACATGGTAAACGCTATGTTTTGGTGATTGTTGATTATTTCACTGGTTGGCCTGAAGCGTATCCTGTCGGCCGAGAGGACAGTACGGCCATGATAAAGTGTCTAATCAACCATTACATACCACACTATGGGTTCCCACGACGTATCAGATCTGACAATGGTAGCCATTTCAAAAATGAACATTTGAAAATTGTTGAACAGGCTCTAGGCCTCACTCATGCGTACGGTGCAGTTTACCATCCGGCCAGCCAAGGTAAGGTTGAATGCCTTAATCTGACGATTAAAATAAAATTGGCTAAAATCTGTGCACAGACTAAATTGAACTGGTTGTCAGCTTTACCCATTGCTCTCATGTCTATTCGTTCTTCTGTCAACAGGATCTCAGACTTTACACCTTTTGAATTGCTTACAGGTCGTCAATTTCCAGGCCCAACCACGGCGTTAAGAGAGGACAGCGTGCAGCCATTGTCACATACTGTGTATTTTGATAAACTAACCGCTCTGATTCGAACCTTTTCCCATCAGGTAACTCCTGTACCAGCACAACCGGAGGAACTGCCATCACCAGTCGTGACAGACTGGGTCAGGACCAGAACATTCCGTAGAAAGTGGAGTGAACCACGTTGGTCTCAACCTTTACGTGTAACAGCTCGCACGTCCCATTGTGTGCAACTACAAGGAAAGGGAGATACTTGGTTCCATTTAACATCCTGTGTAGCTTGTGACCCCCCTTCTAGGTCTCTTGCTGACACTGGTTTGGACCTGAGGACTCAGGTCCAAGAGAGGGAGGATACAGAGAGTGACGGTAAAACAGACACTGAAATTGCCACTGGACAACACCAACAGCTCCAAATTATACACAAAACAGGTGACATTTTCACAAGCCCACACACAGAACCATTGGCCCATTGTGTAAGTGCTGACTGTGCATACGGAGCACGTATAGCTAAACAGTTCAAACGGCGATATGGTACAGGGAAAGTAATTGATCAAAACAAACAACCCGGTGAATGTGCAGTAACTACAGAAAAAGATGGCAGAATTATTTTTCACCTAATAACTAAAGAACAATGTACTGATTTACCAACATATGACTGTTTCACAGAAAGCCTAAAACACATGAGAGATTGGTGTGTGGCTAATAGAGTAAAAAGAGTCTCAGTACCCCAGCTGGGGTGTGGTCTAGATAAACTAGACTTCAAGAAAGTGCAAAAGATTCTGAGTGAAGTGTTCACGGACGTGGACATACAAATAACCATTTATTCCTTATAATCAAGTTTTCATTATTGTGTGATTTTGAGTGTTTTTCAATGTTTTTCAATTTTCAGGTTTAAAAAGTGTACTTTTAAGAGTGTTTTTATAAGTGGTAAGGTATTAAGGGTTTAAGAAGGGTTGATTTTGTAAAGATAACAAGACATTACTAGAGAGGGTGAATACAACAGCAACAAGATGAAGCTGTGGGAAAATTGGAAGTTGTTGTGTGTGTTAGGGATAATTGCAGGAACCATCGTAGGGATAATTTTTGGAATACAAAAATGTCAGGAAGGTAATAGCACCACACCGCGAACTAGACATAGAAGGTCAATAACATCAACAGACAAATGCTTACAGAAATATGGTGGAATTGAGCTAAATTATACAAAAGGAAGTAATACATCATATACAGTTGATTTGTGTAGTATTATCCAATGCAACGGGAAGAATAGTTCATGGCGAGGATATGATGTTTACCTGTGTGGGCTGGGATGGCCGGGTAATCATAGATGGTGTCCCACTTGGAACCATGTGTGGCAAGCCACTAATCCAGATTTTCAGGGAACCACAGAAACAAAGACAGCGAATGGTGAAGTAAAAGCGGCAGGACATTTTAGGATACAAAGAGATTTTAGTCACGCACAAAATCCTATAACCATATCTATAGTAGGTTTACAACAAGATATATACAAAACAAAAGCACAGGGTGTACCGAACCAGTGTTGGGATACCACGGAAGGACAATTTTATGTACTAGTGGGAGTGGATGTGACTGGTAAGGATCCATTGGGTCTGGTAAAAATTGTGTTAAAAGAAAGACCAGAAAATGAAACAACAACCTCGACAAAACCATTGCCAGTAAAAAACCCAAAGGGTGAAATAGTAGAAATTGATTATACCAAATTGAAACCGGAAGACATAATAGAAAAAGCCACAGGGTATGGGGAAAACAATTTATGGCTGGAATGGATAATTACCACAGCCAGAGAACAAGGATTAGATGATTGTGTAGGGTGTGCTAACGCAAGACCCAAACTACACATAGAACCAGCTCCCTTGCATCCAAACGATACCTGGGGCTACGGGTGTATGCTAGCCTTGACACGTCAAGCATCACCACCAAATTGTACCACGTTGGCATCAATATTTCCACCTATCTCTAACCATTCAAAAACCGGACCGTTCACACCACAGAAAGCAAACTACACGTGTTTTAACATTACACGTAACTCACCGACAAGTAACCTAGGGGAAATAAGTAGTGACTGGTGTAATCAGATAGTGATAGATAACAGGACACAAATAGGAACATGGGCTAGAGCAGGATTGTATTACTATTGTGGAGATCGTAGACCGCTAACTAGAATACCTGAGGGAGCAAGAGGAGTGTGTGCTATGGTAAGGTTAGGAGCCCCGATAGCCCTGATAGGTGAAAGAACTGTGAAAGAGGAAAGCATGAGTTCAGCCACACTTGCCAGAAGACGCAGAAGACACATCCTCAGGAAGAGGGCAACAGGTTCAAGTGTAGATTTGTCATTAAACAGCCCCACATACATCGATGCAATAGGAGTTCCTAGGGGAGTACCAAATGAATACAAATTAGCAGATCAGATAACAGCAGGATTAGAGAACATACCGATAATATCTGCATTTTTCCCAGTCACCCCTAACAAAAATGTAGATAGAATAAATTATGTACATTATAATGTGATGAGACTAGCAAACATGACAAGAGATGCTGTTGATGGTTTAGCGGAACAACTAGCACCGACTTCCCTGATGGCCGTTCAAAACCGTATGGCCCTGGATATGCTGTTAGCAGAAAAAGGAGGAGTGTGTTTTATGTTTGGGGATCTATGCTGTACTTACATTCCGAATAATACGGCCCCAGATGGATCGGTTACTAGAGCATTAGAGGGATTGAAGACATTGTCTGTAGAGATGAAGGAACATTCAGGTGTAGATAACCCTATAGAAGATTGGCTAGACAAGATCTTGGGGAAATGGAAAGCAGTGGTGATGTCTATTGTAGTGTCAATAGGAGTTTTCTTAGCTATATTGATTACCTGTGGATGTTGTTGTATTCCCTGTATTAGATCACTGTGCAATAGGTTAATTGTTACAGCTATTGAAAAGAAAGAATCTCCACCCCCATACAGTATGCCTTTGTTATCAAGTGATCTAGCAGAAGATGAAGGAGAAGATGATGTGTGACCTCTTACGAGGTCAAGAGAGGGAATTGTGGAAATATTATTCAGTTAGAAGTATGATTTAATTACCAATATAATCAATAAGTGTTTTCTTTCATTAAATCATTAAGCTGTGTGCTTTTATCTCATGTGCTTGCTATTTTACTCAGTGGAAAAAACTGTGATAAAAATAGAGTGTGTGTGACAAGCCGAGCGAAACCACAATGAGGAACTCACACAGAGTTGCATGAATAAAAAACAGGATGTGGGTTAAACTGACAGAACATTTAGTTCTGCTAGGAGGGCAAAATAACTGCTAAAGAGTCACACAGAGAAGGAATGTTATGAATTAATCCAATGCATATGTTTTAAGTATAATCATGAGTTTTGATGTGTTTTATTGAATCATAGGATTAAGAAACAACGCTGCATAATTAAAGTATTAGAGGATTGAGTTTTTTGCTGAAAGTATTTTGACATGTTGTCTTGTCACATGAAACTGTCTCTAGGGGACACTTCCTGAAACTAGCAACTGACCGCAGGGTGCAAAAGATGTGTTGCAAAAGATGTTGTTTTGCAGTAACTAACCCAGAAGGATGGAGTCAGATATACGTGGTGCACGGTGATTGGTTGCCAAGGAGCAATACTCCCTAGAGACAAAGGAGGAGTCAGAAGATGAGAACGACGTCAAATACTGAATAAATATGTGTGTTTTTGAATAATCTGGGTTGTTGGCTTGTGGTGGAGTGAGGAGATCGTCTGACAACCCAAAGCTTTGTTACTCCTTTTTACATCTGATAATAAACTTCTAATCGATTTTGGAGAACGTCTCTGTGCAAATTTTTGAACATGCAGGACTGCCTCAAAAGTCCAACACTGACCACTAGATGTCACTGGTAGGGTCTGTCTTTGAGGCTTCGAAGCTTTGAATCATTTTTGGTACAATCAGGTAAAAGCCTAAAAAGTTTCACAAGGCTTCATCTGCCCATCTCTACTTTGTAGACAAAAATATTAGTTCAAAACAAACTCAGCAAGCCGTGCTTCCAATAAATAGAGTAACACAAAAGTAGACCCGAGGGTCTAAAAAAACTCAACTCCAAAACTGCTCAACAGCGGGAAACAAGGGATAAACGGATCAAGACTGAACACAAAGGCAGAGAACAAACAGACTTATGAAGGGTCAAACACAGGTGTAGACAATCCGGTGATGATGAGGTGTTGAATGAGGCAATGTTGACCTCTACAGGCCTGGAGCGACCAGAGTCCATAATGTGGGTGCCATCTACTATTCTGAAGGTGCCTGGCAGGAGGCACAGGCAGAGCGACCCCTGCAGGCCAGGATGAACAAATAGTCCCCAAAAGAACAGACACGTTATAAAATAAACCTTGACTTAGCTCAGAACAACAACATCATCATCATCAATAAAGACTGCAAACAACAAAACAACATCATTTTATCAGATGGTTTAATTACGTTAATAATATTTTATACATTTTTTTAAGACATTAGTAGTTTAAGTGAGGGACATTCTGGAAAAATATTCTGGAAAATATGTTGGCATTCTTTAAGGTATACAGACCATTTCATCGGACGAGCGCAGTTAACTTCCGGTTTGTGTTTGGCTAATGTCAATAATATAACTGTTTTTATTTAATTTATGTTCATATTAATTTGCATTATTATTTTACTGTTTAATAATTGTATTAAATAAATTATTTGTTGAATTTTGTTGTATGTTCATTTTATTAAATAAACAATTTGTTGAATGGGTCCTGTAGTTTGGTCGCATGTAAACTAGTCTCGTGTAACCAGACCTTCATACTGAAGGTCTGGAACTTATCGTCGCTTTCTTTGGCCAAGGCCCGCCCAATAGGCCATATGACTGACAGGTAAAGCAACCAATCACTTTTCGTCTTGAGCCGCGTTAATATTTAGTCATGAGTCATGGAAGTGTCCCCGCAGTAACAGACCGGTGTAAATTCACGAACATTTCAAAAGTTAACAGCAACAAAATTATTATAAGTTTATGCCGTGTACCTCGCATACTTTTAAGAATTAAGCGTTTAGTCGATTGTGATGAATTCTTATAGCAACCATTGTAAACACGACAGCTTACTTCTTAGATCAGACAGCTTTGGTTGTTTCCAGGCGGTCCGTCAAAGAACGCGACACGCACGTTTACCGGAAATCCTGTGAAATTTAACCAATCAGATTACGACTTCGAACTTGCTGAAGTGTTTACAAAAAAGTGTGCCATATGCATCAGACGTTCAGCCAACGGATCGTGGACGTGACGTCTGAGACTGAGACTAAATGTAAACAAACCGTATGGCGTTTGAGCTTGGTATTGCGGCCTATATTCAAAATATTGCAAAGACAAGTTTAGCCAAGTAACGGTTCTTCTCGGTTTCTTTTGATTGTTATCAGAAATAATCTACAGGCACTCTATTGTATGTGAATGCGTACCGGAAGTTAACTGCAGCCCACGAATGTGCGCTATAACGTTTGTTTATGTTGTCACTTTGAAACTGTCTATACAGTTAATCACTAAATGCAGTCATATTGCTTATGATAAACTGCTTACTGTATGAAAGAAAGCAAAATAGCAACATGCTAATTAACAAAAGCATCATTTGGCTAATTGTACAGCAAATAGCTGACATACTGTAGGCTATCAGAGTTTATAATTGTTGTATTTACATGATACTATTTCAAGGTACAAACACTAGAGGGAAATAGAGATGAGTTCTGTATTGAGGTTAAGAGTAAGAGAGAAGAAGTGAGTGTGTGTACCGTGTGTTAGAGCTGAAGATCTTTGCCCGAACCGGACGTGACCCGACGGTTTCGGTCGGGTTCGGGCTTAATTTCTATCATTTTACACGGGCTCGGGCCGGGCTCGGGCTTGCGTGGTAAATGAGCGGTCATGTGATGCGTTCCGATTAGCGCGAGAAAGATGCGAAAATGGATGCTGAGGAGGTGAAACGGAGGCTTCCCTCTGGCGATTACGTTTTGGTTGCACCAGCAACTAAAGCAAAGTCTGAGGTGAGGAAAAGTTTTGACCATGAGAATAATGAGCCAGTGGGATATGTGAGATGTTACGATGTTACAGAGGACTTATTTTATTTCTTTGTTCCAACTTCCAAGTGGCCTATAGCCTACGTTAGTCATTAATAAATTATGTTAAAACATGTATAAATGACGCATTCTTGACAAAAGCTGTGTGCGTGCGCACATTTGAATAGCCTAATGTCGGGCTGTAAACGGGTTCGGGCTTTTAAAAAGCTGTCAATCAAAATGTTCTTGTCGGGCTCGGGCCGAATTCTGTCGGGCTCAACTTTTAAGGCCCGATTACAGCTCTACCGTGTGTACTACGTGTTGGTCTGTAGTAAAAGATTGAGTTATAAGTAATCCACGTGCCTTCGTATTCTTTTATTGCTTCTGAATACCTTACATTCACAACAAATTGGCGACAAGGTGGACTTCATCTACATTACGTGACAATGGCTACATTAAATGCTCCTTTTCCGGATTTATTTCTGCCATGCCCGGGTGAGCCTAGCATTCCATTTGCAACGTGGATAAGAATGTTCCGCAATTATCTCCTAGTAGTGGGAGCAACAAGTGATGCTTGGCCCGAGGAGAGGAAAAGGGCTCTGCTCCTTCATTGCCTGGGTACCGAAGGGCAAAGGATTTTGTATACTTTACCGAATGCCGGAGACACGTTGGACTCTGCTATTTCTGCTTTGAGCATGCACTTTACGCCTTCCATAAACGTCGTAGTGGAACGCCATAACTTTCAGAAACGAGCACAAGGAGCTCACGAGTCGATAGTGAACTACATTGCTGCGCTACGACAACTAGCATCAACGTGTGACTTTCCTAACTCAGATGATATGATCCGAGACAAGCTGATCGAGCACGTGTCTGATTCCCGAATCCGTGAAAGACTGCTACTTAGATCTAACCTCACACTGACGGAAGCAATAGCGATTTCGACCCAAGCCGAGTCGGCGGTGGAACAAGCGAGAGCTATGCAAGGGACGTGCATTCCTGTGCAAGCCGTTCGAGTTCAACAGAAGGTTTTTCCGTGCAGACAGCAAAGCGCTTCGTCTACTGCAAGGAGTTCTCAAAAGTCCCAGGTACCTGCACGTTCTTGTTTTCATTGTGGTTCTAGCGAACACTTAGCTAATTCAAGGGACTGTCCTGCATTGAAAGTAATTTGTAAAAACTGTACTAAAAAAGGACACTTTGCTCGTGTGTGTCGCTCGACACCAACACACACTGTTAGAGAAGTTGAATTGCCAGAGCACACAGTGCTGTCAACACGTGAATGCAGCACTTCACATAAAATTCAGTGCGCTGTGGATATTCAAACGACGGAATCATTTGCAACGGTGGATTTAACAGTGGATACAGGTGCTTCAGTGTCGGTGTTGCCTCGATCTGTGTATGAGGAAAAATTCAAGAGTACACATCTGCAGCCAGTGACTGCTCGACTGGTCACTTACTCGCGCTCGCCTATTCCTGTGCTTGGATGTATGGCTGCAACTGTTCTTAGAGACAATGCCACTTGCACTACCACATTCTTTATTGTGGAATCAGGAACTGCTCTAATGGGGATGGACTTGATATCTGCTCTCCACCTTCGTATTGAAGGAAGTACCGTCACTTCAGCACAGACAGCCGATGCACCTGCTTCTTTGTCTATGACACCAGTAAGGCAGCTATCTTTTGCTGCACCCCAGACCGCGATAGGGTGTGCGAAAGGGTTCATGCACAAAGTTAACTCCTTACCCTCTGCTGCACCTGTGCGACAGAAACTGCGACGCCTGCCTTTTTCAGTGCGCGCTGCCATGAATGAGGAGTTGAATTGTCTTCTTAGCGCGGGGGTGGTAGAGAGAGTGGATGCTTCACCCTGGATTTCACCAGTTGTGGTGACGCAAAAGAAATCGGGAGGAATTCGAATGTGTGTTGATTTGCGGGAGCCTAATAAAGCCATTATAGTTGATGCTTACCCTCTGCCTCATATGGACGAGACTCTTGCTGCTTTGTCAGGTGCGACAATCTTTGCCACTATTGAGCTGGAAAATGCTTACCATCAAGTTCCGCTCCATCCAGACAGCCGTGATCTTACAGCCTTTATCACACACGATGGACTGTTTCGCTTTTGTCGGGTTCCGTATGGCCTTGCGTCGGCTCCGGCCGCATTTCAGAAAATGATGTCAGTCATCCTTAAAGGCATTCCCAATGTGCAGAATTACTTGGACGACATCATCTGCTTCGGCCATACACAACAGGAACATGACGCTGCTTTGGACGCAGTTCTCAAACGTCTCAGCGAGGCTGGTCTACGAATGAATGAGAACAAGTGCAATTTTCGCCAGTCCTGCCTGCGCTTTCTGGGACACATGGTAAACGGAGACGGTATCCAACCTGATAAAGAACATGTACTGGCTATAACGCAGGCCCCAGCTCTGACTGATGCTACCACTTTGCGTTCTCTGCCGTTGCGTGCATGCATGCGTCCTGAGTCTGAATTCAAATGGACTGCCGAGGTCCAGCAAAGTTTCGCGGATGTCAAGACCTGTTTAATTGACAGTCCAGCACTTGCTTTGTTTAACCCCGTACTGCCATTTATAGTCTCCACTGACGCGTCGGATTATGGACTGGGGGCAATACTAGCGCAAGTACATCCTGATCACAGTGAACGCACAGTGGCATTGGCTTCACGGACTTTAACTGCTACTGAAAGACGTTATTCGACCGTGGAAAAGGAGGCTTTAGCGTGTGTTTGGGCAGTCGAGAAATGGCGCACATACCTCTTGGGAAGGGGTTTCACGCTGCGCACTGATCATCAGGAGCTAACTACACTGCTGTCAACAAGGGGAGCTGGACGGGCCAGAATGCCCGGTTGTACCGCCGTCTCCTGTGCTTCACTTACGACATTGTGTACCGTGCTGGCTCATTGAATTATGCTGCTGACTGCCTGTTACGGTTACCTCTTAAGTGTACTTCTGCTTGTGACTCCGATGATGAACCAGAGCTGGTTGCTCTATTGTCTACTGCTCTAACAGCGATTTCACCTACCGAGTTCGAAATGACTTCAGCTGTGTGTCCAGAATTGACATGGGACGCGCTCAGATCGATAAAGGATGGCCGAGTTCTGCAAAAGCTGTGCATACCGATCTTCAACCCTACTCTCACTTGAGACATGAACTCAGTGTAAAAAACAACATGATATTCAGAGACAATCGCATAGTTGTCCCCGTGGCGTTACTGCACTCTGTGATAACACTCGCGGATGAAGGTCACCAGGGCATCGTGCGGACTAAGGAGCGCTTACGAGAACTGTACTGGTTTCCTGGAATGGATAAAGCAATTCATGCCCAAGTTTCCTCCTGTGAGTTGTGTCTTAAGCTGGATAAAACGGCACTGACCGTTACCGCCCCTCTACAGCCGGTGCCCTTTCTAGATGCGCCGTGGAGTAAAGTGGGAATGGATATTGTTGGTCTGTTCGATACCGCTGTTTGGAACTGTAAGTACGCTATCACTTTGATTGATTACTATTCTAAATGGCCTGAAGTTGCTTTCACATCATCTGTGACCACTGTGGTCGTGATTGATTTTCTCACAAGCGTCTTTACTAGGCATGGTAACCATGTGGAGTTGGTTGCGGATGACGGGCCGCAATTCACGTCGGACATTTTTGCGAGAAAGAGGAATCACTCCAGTGCGCACGGCAGTGTACCACCCAGCGGTGAATGGTGCCATTGAACGCTGCAATAGGGTTCTTTAAGACTGCGTACAGTCAGCTGTTGTTCAGTCTACACCGTGGAAGAGTACCGTTACAGACTTTCTCCTAGTGTACCATTCTACGGCACATGCCACTACAGGTGTTTCGCCGTTTGAATTGCTCCATGGACAGAAAATGAGAACTAAACTGCATGTGACTCTTAATGCTTCTGGCAGCACTCTCGAGCCTGCGTCTGTCCGTTCACGAGTGGTTCGCAAGCAGTTACAGATGAAGCTCTACACGGATGGAAAGAGGGTTGCATGACCGGTGGTGTTGAATGCCGGGGACAGGGTGTGAGTACGGAAGCCTTTTCACGTTCCAAAGGGACATCGCGAATTCTCAGACCCTGTGGTAATCGAGGAACAAGTGGGTCCGAACATATATTTACTTGAGGATGGAAGGAAATGGCATTCTTCACAATTGGCAAGAACTGTGCAGCTGCCTCCTAATGCACCTGTGGTGGCAGAGGACACCTCAGGAGAGCATGACGAGGGTCGACTACTAAGAATACGCAGAGCTCCCTCATGGCTTAAAGACTTTCAGACATAATGTGCTATTATCTACTACACTGATGTACGTTACTCTGTGCTGGTTATAAGTTGATTGTTGAGTTAAGTATAATCTGTTTGATAAGTTAAAAAAAGAAACTCATTGAAGGTTCGTAATACTTGCATTAGGTGGATCTTATGTTTTATTGCATGTCCTGTTATTCTGTGTGATTATGTGGGCATATTCTGTTACAGTAAAAGGGAGAAAAGAAGGGAAATCTTACGTTGCGGGGGATGTTGTGTTTACATGATACTATTTCAAGGTACAAACACTAGAGGTAGATAGAGATGAGTTCTGTATTGAGGTTAAGAGTAAGAGAGAAGAAGTGACTCTGTGTACCGTGTGTACTACGTGTTGGTCTGTAGTAAAAGATTGAGTTATAAGTAATCCACGTGCCTTCGTATTCTTTTATTGCTTCTGAATACCTTACATTCACAACAATAATAGGAAAAGCTCTTTTGGCAGCAAACATTTGATGTCATTCAGAGATGCAATTCGGAGGCCCGTTTCAATAATGGTTGGAGGCCCTCCAACACACACCTACCCACTCATTTGTGATGAAAGACATATTTAATTGAATTTAATATATGACTATGTTGATTTAATATAATTAATATTCTTTCATATTTAACTCTGAATGCGTATTTATAAACGCGTGAGTCTATCAATCATGTATTACATTTTGGATCCGTAAAGCATGCATTCATTTTTATTAAAGTCAACTCTCAGTCTGCGCCAGTTCCATTTCAAAATGCAACGGCTGTTTTTATACATCCAATTAAATCACAGTGAGAAAACAAGCCACGGCCACTATTTTTTCTCACTGGAAATTCTGTTTCACTCGGAAATGCGGGAGTAAAAACCATCGCAACTTCCGGTTCACAGGGACTTTAAATAATGATATAAACATGATTTTTAATAAAACTGAAATATGACACTTAAGCCGACAGTAGGTGTCGCCAGACATTTTTTTATTAATGACTAGATGAATATGACTTGATTCAATCAGTAAGTAAACACCGCGGTGTCTGTTGCTCGAAGACGTGCAACCAATTAGCTACTAGTTGCTGAACGGCACAGGCTTAATGGGGTATATGCAAACGTGGCTTTTTTCACTCGGTCGCTTCAAGATGCACATAGGATTACAGTTAACGACGTGAGTTAAATTATCCAAACACAACATCATACATCGACAACCAAAAAGAAGAAGCGCTTCAGGTTATCGGTTTCAAGCTACATCCACAAACATGAAAAAAGTAAACTTTTGCACTTATGGAAGGGGAGGGGCTGTTTTCCGAGCGCAGACGGAGGCCCTTTTCAAGTGAAACGGGTGAAACATAGCAAGAGCACAGCTCTCAGACTCACCTATAACAGATACCGTGTGTGCAGCAATATCGCCGTTTTTATCTCCAGTTATCATTGCTGTATAAACCCCACTGTCATTCTTCTGCATGTTCTTCAGTATTACACAGAAGGTTTTGTTATTGAAATAGACTCTGCCCTCGTAGAATTTAAAATGCTTTACTTGTTTAAATCCATTATAATATTTCACTAAAGTGTTTGATTTATCTTTCTCCCAGAATAACTCATCAAACTCAGCAGGTAGTTTATCTCTCTGTATATCCAGTTGAACAGAAGCTCCTGTCTCCACATACACAGTGTCTTCAGCACTGGACCCTGAGAGGAGAGAGAGAGTAATACAGTGGTTTTATTTCTCATTCAATGCATCTGTTTAATTTACTAATATTTTATGATGTATAAACATTAGACCAAAATTAACAGGTCATTATTTAAATATTAAAACAGATACTTTTTGTTTTAAGATGAGATCTTTATTGTCACTGTGTACAGTATGTACAATGTAAAAAAACGGTCAAACGCTAAACTTGTTCTAAGCCAAAAGGCAGAGAAGGGAATGTTTCTTTTCAACATTCTTTAAAATATCTTCTTTTTGTGTGTTCCACAGAAAAAACAGTAAAAATGGCAGGCAATAACATGTGGGTGAATAAAAAGCAACAAGGTCCGAAAGGCTTATTTCTTATTGCTGCATGGATCTTTTAGAAGGATGATTGTGAGGGTAACTGATACAGAGCAGTATTTATGCTTCATGCTGAAAACATTTAAGATATAGCCTAGCCTACATAACAATATTATATGACTATTACCGCCAAAATAAGATTCAAAGAAAAATTACACAACGGTGGTGAAGAATTCCTACAATTCTGATTTAGTTGAACTAATCAAGTAGTCAAAATGCTTGCAAAATGTATTTTTGATGTGTGATGTGTGTTTTAATAGAAACGTACAACCCACATTACAGGGTTTAACACAACGCTTTACAGTTAACACTGATCAATAGTACAATTATATAGTTTATTACCTGTGTTGGAGATCAGGAGGAGTATCAAAGATGCAAATAAGTGACCAACTGCCATTGAAAAATGTTAGATATAGACAGTAATACGATACCAAAAAATGGTGCATGGTGTAATGTTAACTTCCTGGTAAGAGAGGAAGCAAAGGCGTACCGTAATCTCTATACACACAGTAGTCATTTTCAGGGAATTTGATTAATAAATAGACTAAATTATGTTTTTTTTAATGTAAAAATGCAAAAAGGTTTCTGTGAGGATAAAGAGTTGATAGAGAATACCATTAGTTTTGTTTAAAAATAATATAAGAGGCAAGTCCCCACAAAGAGAGCAGAAAAATACTTAATTGTGTGTGTCTGTTATCATGTTTATAAACATTAACATAAAAGTTCCCCAAAACATTTTAGTAATATGTGAGTATCATGCATTTTGTGCAATGAAAGGAGAAGTTGCTTTCAAACAGCTCTTAAAATAAAATAAATAGCGCTGTTCAGAGAAGTCACACGTCATCTGAACCACATCCTTCCCCTTTAACAACTATACAGCAACAAAAGCTAACAAACTCTGCATGTTACACCTTTTGCTTTTACACCCTTTAAGAGCTGCACAGCAACATTGAACATTAGTTAAAACACAGACTTGATAAAAAAAACTTTTTTTGGGCTTTTTACATGTGGCACCTTATCATATGCCTAATGAGGCTCAAGGGGAAACAAAAAAAGAACCAACATTTCCATCTGAGTCAGAGATAAACTTCCCACATATACTTTAGTCTCTGTGTGTAACCATGTGACTAATGTTGGCCGATGAAACAAAAACATAAATGAAACTATATTAGAATGCACTGATACTCCTGCTTTATAAAATCTCACACAAATTGTCTTGACGGAGAAGTCTTAGGCAGAACAAATAAAAGTTGAAAATTTCGATCACCATTCAGTTTCATTGCCTGGAAAACATAGTGAATGGTGACAAAATATCAGCTGCTAACATTCTAACATTCGCGTTTGGTGTGAACCCCCCATAAAATAACGAATATGCATGCGCAAAAGACGGGAAATGTGAATGGCCCCTAAGAGTAACCGATTACAGAATTATTTTATTTTAGGTTATCTGTTTTTTTTAAGATCATATGCATGGGACTTTATAGCTTTGTTTGACATCTAGGCATTCCTGTGCAGTTTTACTTTTTATTTCTTGTCCATCATTTATTCTGATCAGTGTATTTATTAGTCACATAGAAATATGGTATAGGCAAATATTGTTCCATAAAATTATATTGCTCATGGCAAGTTAAAAGCATGAAATGTATTGAAAACAACATCAACACAGAAAAAGAAAAATGTATTAAATGTATTGTAAACTACCTCAACACAGAAAAATAAACATAGATACATTAAATACAGGAATAAAATGTAAGCTTCACTTAAAATGCAACATAACAAAATCGTTATCAATGATTGTACATGGTATTATAAACTAAACATAATGTTATGAGTAGTATAATCATATACCTTGTGTCAAAAGTTTGATTGATTTATGACCCCGTCAAAGGTCTGTCAACCAGTCACTCAAATTGAGACTTTTATAGCCTGTCAATCTTGATGACATTTATGTTTTATGACTGTTGTTGGGGTCTCCTCTGCCTCAACCCTTCCTTCAGCGGGGTAACTATCTACCCCCTTCATCACTCCCTAATCAAAAAGTGTGTTTTTCAACCTGTTTGATTTTACTATAGGCTATTTGTGAAAGACGGTTGTGTTTGTAAATTAGAGAGAGAAATAAAATAAATATTTATGTGGGTTTTTCTTCTTCTAAGAGTGTGTTGTTTCCTTGTTTTATGGCTTTTATCAGTCAAATGAGTGAATTGAGACTTGAGGTTTGCAATCTTATCAAAGTGTAACTGTTCCCCAATACTATCCCTGGTCATTTTGACCAGTCAATCAAATTAGGCTGTATTTTTTATGATCTGTCAGTCTTGTTTGACAGTTTATTATGTTATGGCTGTGTTGTTGTACCCCCTGTGGTTGTCTGTCTTTCCCCTGGCCTGACAACCTACTGTTCTCACATTACAGTGTGAAACCTGACGGGTGTGTCTTTAAATGAGAGATTTAAAGTTAATGTTTATGTATGTGAGGTTTTATTCTAAGAGTAAGTTGGTTCCAGGTTTAAGATTTTTATCTGATAAATGATTATTGTGTTTGGGTCAGCATTTTATCATTGTGGCATAAACTACATTTGATTCAACGACATGCCCTGACATGTTCTTCCTGGTCATGGAGGAATGGGGGATTGTTTTTTTTGTTAGCACCTCTAAGGGGTGCGTTTCTAACAAATGGTATAGTCTTAAGACAATGGACCAAAAAAAGGTTTGTGTTTCCATCCTGACTGATTTTCGGGAGATGTCTGCGTGTCTACGATCTGGTGTGACAGAAAATCTTTAATGTTTGTGTTAGTGACTCTTTTTGATCATTTTGGCATACAAAATCACACATGTACTACATCTGGTTTAGGGTTAAACTTTTTAAAACCAGCAATAAGAAAAAAACTAGTAAATATTTTGACTTAAAATTCTAACAAACGTACAAATAAACTAAAAATGGCTATATCATGCAGGAAAATGGGGAACTTATGCAGACATTGTGTCTTGTGAAAAGCATTAAATGGTGTTTAAAATGTTTAATAAACATATAGAGCTCCCAAGATAGATGTGCTCTGGTTTCAGCTTTTAGAAAGTTCTTCATTTAAAAGATTGAATATTACCTCTAGTTTTTAGCCTAGTTTTATCTTATTTAGACAAATGTTTTGGTCTTTTCATCTTCTTGATTGCTCTACATCTTCTATGTACTGGCAAAACATGCATATCAGTAGCATTTTAATTGACCTACACCTTATGTCTTTCAGTGATGTAGACCTGCATCAACAAATGCTAACTCCATGTGCATTACCCAACCCAAATCTTACTCAACTCAACTCAACTCAACTCAACTCAACTTTATTTATATAGCGCTTTTACAATTTTCATTGTTACAAAGCAGCTGTACAATGAGACACATTGACTACAAGCAAAACAATCAAAGTTGTACCTGCAAAAACAAGAAAAGGTTGAAAACACAGAAGACAGACACACCCACACACAAAACACTCCAGACACACAACACGCACACGCACCAACACACACAGACACAGACACACACACACACACGGCACGCACAGCACACACACACACACACACACACACACACACACACACACACACACACACACACACACACACACACACACACACACACGTACGTACACAGACAAGTACGCACACACACACACGCTCAGTGAGAGCACACATTTAGGATAAAGGAGAGAGAAGCACAGGTCAAATATAACAGATAATAAATTCCTATATGCAATATTAATTAAGTAAAACTTTAAGATTCTAAAGCAGCCCCCCCGGTCAGGCAGATAGTGCAAAAACAGTATGCAAACGGTGGCGAGGAACCCAAAACTCTAATCGAGAAAAAAAACCTCAGGAGAACCCAGGCCCAACCAGGGGATTCCAGTTCCCCTCTGGCAAAAGCTGCTGCCTCTGCACAAGCTCCAGAGAACTTGCACAACAAGGCTAAATAAAATAAATAAACTTAATAATAAAATAAATTATAGTTTAAGATTATCATTAATAATCTAATAGCATTTGAAGTTTTGTGGTGAAGACATGTCAAGGGACCCGTCCTTCTTTATCCAGCTCTATCATCTCAGCTCTTGTCAGGTCCCCACTTCCCATTCTCCGCTCTACCATCAGGTCAGGCCATGAACTGCATCCTGCTCGCTGTGGTAACCTTGGAACAATGAGACAAGACTGGCTGAGAGTAGAGTACTGTTCTGTACTCTTTGATCAACAAGTACATCAGTTGTGTTTTTGGTTCCGGTTGATCTAACTAATGCAGCCTAAACCCTCAGAAGATTTATATTATGGAAGAGTAGTGTATGCAAGATTAAAAAGATGCGTCTTTAGTCTAGATTTAAACTGACAGAGTGTGTCTGCCTCCCGGACAGTGCAGGGAAGACTATTCCAAAGTTTAGGCGCTAGATAGGAAAAGGATCTACCACCTGCACTTGATTTTGAAATTCTAGGTATTACCAACTGACAGGACGCCTGAGAGCGTAATGCACGTGAAGGACTGTAATACAAAAGGAGTTCATTCAAGTACTGAGGAGCTAAACCATGTAAGGCTTTATAGGTAATAAGCAAGATTTTAAAGTTAACGCGATGCTTTATAGGTAACCAGTGCAAGGTTGACAGAACCGGGCTAATATGTTCATACTTTTTTGTACGTGTAAGAACTCGAGCTGCCGCGTTTTGGACCAATTGGAGTTTTTGTAATAAGCCTGCAGGGCAACCACCTAACAGTGCATTACAGTAATCTAGTCTTGATGTCATGAATGCATGAATTAACTTCTCTGCATCTGCGATTGACAGCATATGACGTAGTTTAGATATATTCTTAAGATGGAAAAACGCAATTTTACAGGTGTTGGCGACGTGGCTCTCAAATGACAGATTACTATCGAATAGAACGCCAAGATTCTTTGCTGACGACGAGGGTTTTATAGAACATCCGTCAATAGTTAAACAGTATTCTTGGTTGTTACTTATAGCAGTTTTCGGTCCTTACATGTTACTTGAGGTAAGGATGGGTTTAGTCATATAGATACACTATTAACATCTCTATAAACCGGTGCTTCAGTAAATGAATCAGTTGAAAAATAGCTAATTACTTGAAGGATGAATATACGTTTTGTGTTACCATGTTGTCCGATTATATAGATATGCATTAGGAAAAGAGTATGCGATGTAATCCTAATACTATACCCTCAAATACACAACATTTACGCAAAACTTTTTGACATACAAACATACCTGTTTTACTACACGAGTTTGTATCCTCACCATGTGATTGTCACGCACATTTTTTACATATCTTAAGTTGTTCTCCTTTTGTAAACCTTTTGTATAGTTTCAACATTTTGCGTTTAGTCAGTACAAACTTGTCAGGCTTTACACTCATGTTTTTTAGAAGTTTTTTGTTTGTCACTGTATTGTGAATATTTCCAAATGACATGTGCCTTTTGTTTAAAGTAATCTGATGTGATGTGTCAGTTACGTTTGTTAGCTTCATTACATGTTTTTACTATAACTAACGAATGAAACCGATGGTCGGCATTTCAACTGCTAGCCAGTAAATCTAGGACAGCTTTTTCATTTTCTGACATAAGCTACAGAAAGTGATAACACAGACACGGATTTGTATTTATTTTATTATGTAAAGTTTCACATGTTTACTTTTTTCATAATGTTTTCATAAGTTTTTTTTTCAGATTTATTTTCTTACTTTACCACTTCTTAGTTATAATTAGTTGCATGGTTACTTCTTTTCCGTTTTTAGTTATAGTTGTTCAGATGACCTTTGTTTTAAATAGTTCTAAAAATCTAATTCTTAAGTTTTGACCTGCTCATTGTTTTGAGTTCTTGTTCAATTGTCTCATTTCCCTCACTGATTTATCCAAAATTTCTCGCTTTAATGCTGGTAAGATCAGCTGTTTTCTCATAGTTCGAGCCATGTTTTAGGGTTGATGTATGATTGCTTTGATTTAATAAATAAAACAAGTATTTACATCCAAAACCTTCATCTTGATGTCTCCCTTTATTGTATTACACATCTAGTATTTTTGCTATTGTGTATGTATGTTTATTCTTACACATTGTCAATTGTCAATATTTGGCACAAAATGTGCATGCAGTCCCTATGAGCTAAATATGAGGTTGCTATGCTGAAGATCAGTTGTATTTTACTAAACAAAGCATCTATTCACAGCTTGATTTAGGAAAGTTGTTTAAAGTGTCAAATATTGGACCGAAAAACCTGTTTGCTTGGAATATACCCACATACAAATCGCTAAATGTAATTTGGTAATTCTGTGTGACCTAGTAGTCTGTATAAGCAGTTCCCTTTCTGTCGGTCTCTCGACGTTGTGTCGAACCGACAGAATGGGGTTTGTCTTGAGAACCTATCATCTTCTGAGTATTTAGAAAAGGCCAATGAAAATTGGCGAATGAAATTTGCATGCCGGGCTCCTCCCCGGATGTCCGGGTATAGAGGGAAGCCGGCGTGCTCATTCATTCACCTTTTGTTCTTCAGAGCCTACGCATCTGATGAGCTTCTCTACGATCTGGTGATCATTCCTTCTGCTGGAATCTACGACGTGGACAGCGGACGGTCCCTTCCTGCAGTGACTCTCCCCTGGGCGTCTCGGCAGTTCCGGAGGTGTTCGAGCAATTTCCTTTTCTAAAAGAGCAAATTTCTCCAGCGTGGCTTGTCCCGCTGTTCTCATGGGTGCAACACACTCATCGAGGAGGGGGAAGGACACAATGCCTGCTTCCAGTCCGCTGGGGCAGACGTTGTGAATACGTCCTGCCCGCAATGCGGGCGGTGACGATTCAGACGTTGCGTCACAGGTGGCTGTGTTCCGGCAGGACTCAGCCACCACCTCGTTTGCTCCCCGTTCCGTGGCGGCAGGACTACGGCCCTGCCGTCCGCTACGGCAAGCAGCGAGGGTGATATGAGGATTACTGTGAGCGATAATCCGCCAGCCACGGGCTCACGGACCGTTCACACCTCGTCTCGCTCGTCTGACCGTTCCCCAGGAGACGGTCCGCCGTCTTATTCCTCAATCGGACACTCACCGAGGACGGGGACGGACACAATGCCTGCTTCCAGTACGCTGGGGCAGACGTTGTGGATACGTCCTGCCCGCACTGCGGGCGGTGACGATTCAGACGTTGCTCACGGGTGGCTGTGCTCCTACGGGACTCAGCCACCACCTCGTTTGCTCCCCGTTCCATGGCGGCAGGACTACGGCCCTGCCGTCCGCTACGGCAAGCAGCGAGGGTGATATGAGGACTGTGAGCGATAATCCGCCAGCCACTGGCTCACGGACCGTTCACACCTCATCTTGCTCGTCTGTCCATTCCCCAGGAGACGGTCCGCCGTCTTATTCCTCAATCACGTATTCGGACACGATGCATGATGATGAGAGGTCTCTTGCAGCATCGGGGGGTGACGTACTGCCATCCGACTCCGACGATTCCACGGGCTCCCTCCCTCGGGGGGTCGAGCCTAGGAAGAAACGGACGTCGAGATGTCAGCCATGCTTTCCCGGGCCGCCGTGAGCATTGGGTTGCAGTGCCCGCACTGCCTTTCCGGGCACTCGCGGCTAGTTACATGGCGCCTCGGGTTTGAGCGCGGCTCCGAGCCGCGCCCGCCCCCAGTGCCGTGTTTACCGGAAGTGCATGAGGAACTTGGTAAGACCTGGAACGCCCCTTTCCGGCACGTTTTACGTCAAACAAAGTTCAGTCACCCTCTCTTCCCTCGAGGTTGAGACAGCTGGAGGATACGTTGTTGTCCCCCAGGTGGTTGCCGCCGTGGTGCTCGTGCCCGTAGGCGGCGGCCACCTGTGGGGGGGCGACCTAGACGCCCGTCCAAGGCATGTGGTGTCTCGGCATCTCTGGTGTCGAGAGCTTACATTGCGGCGGACCAAGCTGCCTCCTCTCTCCACGCTATGGCTCCTGCCAGGCCAGGGCGTTGAGAGAGCTCCACGAGTGTAAGACCGACCCAGCACGTATGCAGGAACTCCGCGCCGCCACCGACCTCGCTCTACGGGTGACCAAGGTGACCACGCTGGCCCTGGGTCGGACGATGTCCACACTTGTGGTCCATGAGAAACTCCTCTGGCCGATCCTTGCGCAGATGAGTAACGCTGAGAAGGTCCGCTTTCTCGACGCACCCGTCTTGCAAGGGGGGGGCTGGTTGGTGTTACTTTCGAGTGAGGCCTCCCCGGAGGATTCTCGACAGTAAAGAAGCAGTCCTCCGTGCCGCGACTCGGCCGCCTCGGCCGTCGAGTCCCGTGCAATGTCTGCTTCCCGGCAGCCCTGGTCCTCTTCGACGCCCTCCAGCTCTGGCGCCCCCCCAATCAGGCGGCCCGCCCTGGAGGCGACAGCGAAGAGGAGACCATCGCCCCATCAGGCCGCGGCAAAGCGGCCCTCATGGGAAGACCTCAGGAGGATCGAGGCTACCATTGGGCCGGACCCCAGCCACATCGCTGGGTAGTCAGATAGGGACGGATCCTGCCCCGTCTCTCCATCTGCTGGCCCCCTCCTGGGGGAACTTACTCTCTAAGGAGAGTTTCCTCTCTCTCTGGGTTATCACAGCCGCCCCCACCCTCTGCACGACGGTGAATGGCAAACTCGACGTTGCATCATGGTGAGGCGCAATTTCGAGTATAAACACCAGCCCTCAGCACTCTCAGTCACCAGGCAGGAAAAACAGCAGAGCTGATCTCCTCCCCGGGGGACCTCCCCCGGCAAGGAATCCGTACTGCTAGCCATTGAACCACCCCCCGGGGGACGATGAAGAAGATCGTGCCTTTAGTTCCGTCTCATTCTGGGAGCCTGTCCGGCTTCCCAGACTGTCAGGCTGGCTAGGGAAGAAGATCCGTCTCAGCTACGCGATCCAGTCGCCTCACGCCCGTCAAGTTCAAGGCGATATACCTCAGTCAGAGGATATTCCCGTACTTCGGGCCGAGGTCGCCACCCTTCTGGTGAAGGGAGTGATCAAGCCCGTCTCACCAGCCGAGATGTGCAACGGGTTTTACAGCCTGTACTTCATTGTCCCCAAGAAAGGCGGGGGGTTGCGCCCTATCTTGGGTCTGTGTGTTCTGAACAGGCACCTACACAATAGCTGCCTTTCAGGTTGATCACGCAGAAGCGCATCCTGACGTCCGTCAGGTGTCAGGACCGGTTCATGGCAGTCGACCTGAAGGACACGTACTTCATGTCTCGATCCTCCCTCGACATCGGCCGTTCCGACGGTTCGCGTTTGAGGGACGGGCATATCAGTACAGGGTCCTCCCCTTCGGTCTGTCCCTGTCTCCACTAGTCTTTACAAAGGTCGTGGAAGCCGCCCTCCTTCCCCGTTGTGAAGGGGGTGTGCGGGTACTAACTATCTCGACGACTGGCTGAGGTTTTGGCACACTCTCGAGATCTGTTTTGTACACACAGGGACCTGGTGCTCCGGCACCTAGATCAGTGGGGCTACAGGTCAACTGAGAAAAGAGCAAGCTCTCCCCGGTGCAGAGCATCCTCTTTCTCAGTATGGAACTCGACTCTGTCCTCACGAGCGGCTCCGCTCACCCCCCTGGGGGGCGTGAGACCCGCGACGAGGAAGCCCGCAACCTCGCGGCCTCCCAGAGGCAGCGCGAATGACTAGCGCGCCCGATCAGTGTTGAACTGCTTGAAGATCAGACAGTCAGTGGTCCACCTGTAACAAGAGGCTCCTGGGATACATGGCATCCTCGGCGGGGGTGGTCCCCCTCGGGTCGATGCACATACGACTGCTCCAACACTGGCTGCAGAGTCAAGTTCCTTGGAGAGCGTGGCACACCGGCAGCAGGCGTATGGTCACACGCTTTTCTGCCGACACACCCTAACCCCCTGGTCTCCATGACCTTCTTGCGGACAGGGGTCCCCTTTGGGATGCCTCCCTGCAAGGTTGGGGTGCCGTGTGCAACGGGCAAGCAGTGTCGGGGCGGTGGACGGGCCCCCGCCTGCGTTGGCATTTCAACTGCCTAGAGTTGTTGGTTGTGCTACTTGCATGTAGGAGGCTACTACCTCTCGTGCAGGGAAGCACGTGCTGGTCCGGTCGGACAGCACAGCTGCTGTGGCGTATTCTTTCACTCACAGCAGCTAACATGACTCGCCCGACGCCTCCTCCTCTGGAGTCAGCAGGTGATCAGCTCCCTGCGAGCCACACACATCCCGGGCGTCCTGAACCAGACAGTCGATGCGCTCTCTCGTCAGTCGACGCCTCGCGGAGAGTGGCGACTCCCTGCGCAGCCGGCTCATTTGGGGCAGTTCGGCCAGGCACAGGTGGTCCTGTTGCCTCCCCGGACTCCACCCATTGTCCGCTTTGGTACTCCCTGTCCGAGGTACCCTCGGCACGGATGCCCTTGCGCACAGCTGGCCGCGGGACAAGCGGAAGTACGCTTCCCCCCAGTGAGCCTCATTGCACAGGGCCTGTGCAAGGCCAGGGAAGAGGAGCATCAAGTGGTACTAGTTACGCCCCTTCGGCCTAACCAGGACTTGGTTCTCGGAGCTGAGGCTCTGACAACAACTCCCCCCTGGCCGCTCCCCCTGGCGGACAGCTTCCCCAGGGGAAGGGGCACGTTACGGCATCCCAGGCAAAACCTGGTCTCCATGTCTGGACGGGACGAGGAGATCCTGAGTGACCCACCCCCGGTCCGGTTGGGACGTCACTCAGGCTAGGGCTTTTCGG